>NC_060254.1:87677585-87977754 GCF_921293095.1 Ischnura elegans | reverse complement strand
ACTATTGTATCCGAAAGTATTATACTTGGATGAAATCGGAAAGGATCTGGTTTAAAAAGTTGTGTTTCAAGGTGATTTTACCTGGAATGACCCCGAATTTACCATTGATGGGGTCACAAACCGAATGCTATCCTTGATACATACTTCCTTTATGTTTTCTTTATATTGCCATACAATGATGATTTCCAGAAGTATCAAACTTGAAGGAAATCTGGCATGATCGGGTTGAAAAAGTTACTTTTTTACGTTTTAAGTTTTACGTGAAATGACCCTTTGTAGTCTTCGGTTAGTTGTTCCGAAGCGGAGTTAACCCTTGACTGCGTCTCTATGGAAACCGGCGGGCGTCTAATGGGGCAAGGTTTCTCCTTCTCGAGCGCCATTTGTCGCGCTCTCTCGAATCGAATCGGGGGCGGCGGCTATTTCGCGATATGCCGTCGATGAATGGGTCTTCGGTTCAGCGTCCTCCTCTCGCCAAACGGGGACGCAGAATCGACTCTGCTGAAAGAACTCCTGCTCCACTAGATCGTTTTTTTAAGCGCCACTGCCATCGACAGATAGTAAATCCCCTTTTGAAAAGCTAGTGCTCACGTTCAATCGTGTGCATACGATAATACACTCATGAGTAATATAAGGTATTCTTGTTGCATCAAGGAGTCATGGAATCTATCCAGTCAAAATGTAGTTTTTCCTGCAAATTTTTGGCTTTTAATATAATTTTTCCTCTTTTTTCATTTCATGGAGTATGAATCCGAGTCTAAGGATAAACAAAACTTCGTGATAAAGCATGGCAAAAAAGGCAAGCATTTATTATATTTTGCTTTCTTGTAAAACTTGAGATATCGTGTACAGAGATATAGTTCTTTGATATCTCACGACCGCGAAGCAATTTCACGACACGATTTTTACCTGAGGATTATCAAAAAAGCTTTGTGACGCAACGTGCCAAAAAAAACGGATTTTTTATATTTTGAGTTTTTAATTTAAAACTCGAAACTATCATGTTTTCTCCAATGAGATTTCAGTCAAACATTTAATTGCCAAAAAAATCGTGCATTTTTCCTTACATTTCTCTTTCCGGCGGGAAATTTGGAATCATGTAGGAACAATTTATAATTGGCAAAAAGCAAAAAAAATTGATCTATGATGTGACTGGAAAAAAACTGAAAAAATACTGAACTATACATTTTTTGTAATTTTTTCTTCTGATTTTACCTTGTCTAGGATTTTTTTCCGTCTCATTGCTATCCAAAACCATTAGCTGGTGTATCCCGAATACAAAAAAAGTGGAAAATCAATGGTTTTTGTGTATATATTTTAAATTCAGTCATTAAATATTTTAAATGCAGTCATCTGCGCCTGGCGGGAAATTACGATAACAGATCTTTTACAAAATAAAAGCTGTCAATTTAAGTATTTGAAAAATTCTCATTGACAATATGATATTCTATTTTAGTGGTCAACGTTATTTTGTTTATTTTCATGCTCGAACATAGGTATTTGAGAGTTACCCTGGTGGTTTTACTGGAAAAATAATTTAAGAGAACAGTATGTGCAAATTTTACGGGGGGAAGCTCCGCATCCAAAATGCGTCATATCATAATGCACAATACCTTAATGCGTCATCAAAAAACCGTTACGTAGGTATATTCTAATTCATGTCGTGTAGGAGGATTATTTCCCTCAGCCTCTTGGAATGCCAACCTGCCCCTAACAGGTACGTTCAAAATGACTAAGCTCGGCGTAAATTTACTTACCATGGCTGAGGCCCACTAGAAAAATATTTCATTAATCACCGCACAGACTGCGTGCCAATCGTAAATTCGATATTGTACTCTTCCAATGGTTTATACGACTTTTGATGGACGTCAGTGGTGGATCCAGGATAGGGAAAATGGGGAGCTAATTGGTGTTAAAAATTCTTGCAGAAGTGGGGTTGAAAAAAATTACCATTCTATCTAGTGTTAATTGGATACCCAAGGGGGAGCTATAGCCCCCTTGACTTGACTTTGCTGTTTATTTCACCGGGCCCAGGTGGGGCCACAATCCGGCCCCCTCCTCCCCAGGGCCTGGGCTCTTTTACATGGTATTTGTTTTGGTATTGAGCTTAAATACAGGAATTGGTACTAATACATTCTTTCGTCTAGTTGCCCATTGAGATTTTATAGAATTTCTCCTTCCTGACATCTTGCTGAGCCGCTTAAGTCTTTGAGTGGCATCCTGGAGCTGTCACCGCTCAGGAAGTTATGATGCATGGTAGGAATTGAATAAAGCTTGAGTTTACGCCGTTAGAAGTTAAAACAAACCAGGTTAAATAGGCATGTTAGAAACAATGAATAAAAGAAATATGTGGGGTTTGTAGACATTACAAGCTGAAAACTGAACAAATTTGTATAAAAGGTCAATAAAGAATAAAAAAATGTTGGGATGATTAAATTATTAAAATCAGTAAGTTAAAAAGAATATAATGAATTAATAATGAAACTCTGAAAACGGTGAATAGGGTGTAAAAATACTAAAACGGTAAATCCGGCAAAAGATTGATTACAGGAACATATAAAATCAATCAATAAATAAAAAGTAAATAGATAATGAATTAGTGAAAAGCCCCTTAGCCGATAGATCCACCCGTGATGGACGTTGCCATCTTATTTTATTATAGAGTTGAAATACAATCGTGCTTTTCTCCGCTCTTAACAATGTCACTTCCGTGACTCAGCCATTGGTTATTGTGATTTATCACGCATTGATCTCCATAGTTGCGCTAACTTAACTCAAGTTTTTTGTGAACGAGGATTCATTCACAAAAAAAGTCTGCGAAACGGCCTACGTGCATATGATCAATGGGCTTCTTAACCCTCATATGGATTTACAAAATTAGTTACGTCGTTGGATTTTCGGCGCCGCAGCGGCGCCGCGTCATTTTTTGCTATTATCTTTCAAAGTTAGCCTGAATTTGCAAGTTTTCTGATTGATAATGGTAAATTCATCTATTATCTTTATTTCTTACCGTGTTTTGCTGGATTTAAACCTTTATTGTTGAAGTTATAACAAAAAATCTTGATCGCTGCATTCTTTTCCATTTCTTGCCGTAATGCTCTTTATTTCAGCCCTCTTTGTTTTTTATTTTTGAGTGAAAGTTTTAATTTCGTGAGTAATTCTTGTTTGAAATATTTTTCTGATATGCAGAAGTCAACAAAATCCGCTCTTTAATGTTTATATTGTTTATAACTTTATGTATATAAATACTAAAAATGATGACCGAATAAAATTCGTTTATGCCCATATGACATAATTTTGCTTCACTGCGTCCACCCATATGTTATATCTTTGCAGTGTATATAGAAGGATAAGTTATTAAACGTTAATAATGGAACAGCTGTAGGTTTAGTGAGAAGAGGCGAGTGTTACTTTCATGATTTTTACAAGATTCTGGCGATCAAGACAAATGTTACGAATATTCTGGGAGCTCGTAACCTGCAATTACAAAAATAAAGTCCTATAGGTTTTGGAATATAAATAATATGAGATGATAAGTGACGTGTCAAAGAACCCAACGCTTCTTTGGAGTTGGAGCTAGAAGAGTCAGTACTCTTTTCCTACAACGGAACCCTATTCCCCCACTGGGCCCAAGGGAAAGGTTTCCTTAGATATGGTCGTCAGGAATGAGAAATTATTTTCCATCACACAATTAATTGGGTAGTTATCTTGATTTCATCCCAATTGTAAACTGTCACGTCATAGGTAACTATATAAACACCTGCAATTTTTTATAGTCTATCGTAGCCGCAAAGCGATTTTTTTCGCATGAAAGGTGCAAGACATATAACAGTAACTGTGCGATGTGTTCTTCACGGTAGTCGGTGAAACTTCTGAATCTCCTGGAAAATTACAGTTACTCATTCAGCGAGAAATATTCACACAACGGTGAGGAAGCATTATTCTACGAATTCGGATAATGCATTGCGTTAAATTTTTCTTACAATTGCTGCTTGGAGTAATTCTAAACAGAGTCACCCTAGGATTTACCCAAAGGTGACTATCACCACGGCAGGTACGTGGACGCGGAGTGGAGAAGGTGCCCAAGCCAAACTAAGTCGGAAACCACGGAAAAAACAAGGAAAACTTGGCTAGCCATGAGTTTATATGAATAATTCTTGCGAAAAGATGAAGTTTTGTCAATGAACATTATAACGAAGCAAACATAATGATTCTTAGCTAAAAGAGGAAGCAAAATTAGTATGGTAATATTTTCCTTTTGTTTAACAATTTCACTTTGTTTATAATGTTTAGAAATATAAATTATATGATTATAAATATATTACAGCATTTCATATGAAACATAACTGCTTTGACATTAGCGTTGAGAGTGCAGACCCTGACGTAGCGACGAGGAAATTCTCGGCCCAAGCAAAACTAAGTCGGAGGCCCATGAAAAAAGAACTTTGACTACCCATGAATTTTTATGAATAATTCTTGTAAAAAGATGAAGTTTTGTCAATGAACGTCATAACGAGGCAAATATTTTGATTCTTAGCTAAAATAGAAAGCAAAATTGGTATGGTAATATTTTCCTTTTGTTTAACAATTTAATTTTGTTTATAATGTTTATAAATATAAATAATATGATTATAAATATAATAGCGCTTCATACGAAACATAAATGCTTTGACATTAACATTGAGAGTGCAGTCAACGTCGTAGCGACGAGGAAATACTGAGCGCCGCAGCGGCGCCGAAAATCCAACGACGTAACTTTTTCCATTAGAGGCCAATAAAATGTAACCTATAGACACTATGCTAACTAAACTTTATACGTAGACGAAGAAAGCAGAAAAATTAGACTACTGAAAATTTCGAAACGATTCATTGGAATGGAAAATTTTTACACCATTTTTAAAACCACGAGCGCCGCTAAGGCGCAGCAAATCCATATGAGGGTTAAGCAAATTTGTATTCGTCACCCGTCGTCGGCGAAGTCGTCGGAAAAAAAGGTAAGAGAATTTAATCTCTCTTTTAGAGGAAGCTACAATGGACACCAAGCATTCTTTAAGTCTGCGCATGTTCACCTCTTGCTGATTTCGCGAGGATATTCTTTTCCTTAACATTCGTGACTGTGGCGCCTAGTGTATCTCGTGCGCCTCTCTTAACATTCCTAACAAACGACTGAGCACATCTGACCCTGAGGGAGGCGTCGCGAGATGTATTCTTTCAAATGATCTGCCTTCACGTTTCTTCCCATATGATTCTCCTATCTCCTCGCAGCATAAGCGGCTTGGTTTTTTTCGGGCTCTCCCACCATTGCCTTTCGCGCAACTTTTCTTCCGATGATGAATGAAAGATGAGGGCGGCCGTTATAGAAAGCTTTTTATTTTCCTTCTGGCGCTAGGATGGATATCAGGTGTGGGGTGGCGACGCTTGCGGAGAAAGGTCGGATTTGCGTGTTGGAGTCAAGGAGACTACGTTGAGGATGTCCCAGTGCGTCCCGCTGAAGCTAGATTTTTGATACCTTCTATGGCGCACTAAAATTGTTTTACAAAAATGTCCGCAGCGCAGCCTGGTGAGAACGATCTCAATGGAGGGAGTGAGGATAAAAATCACAATTTTCCAAGCTATTTCTCACGATTGTAAATATTATAGTGCTAAGCACCATCATAAGGCAATATTCGAATGATTAGATTGAGGAAGTTCTCCATTCCGCGCTATTGTGTTCTACCCTTTTCATAGCGACGTATTTCTTTTCTTCAGCATCTTAATAATCCGATTTATGTCCTTCTACAATTGTTTTCATCATAATTAGACCAAACTATTTTCTCGTTCTTCTCCTGTCTCCTTCCGAATTTTAGAACACTTCTCTTTCCTCCTACTCATCTTAAAATTTCCTCATGTACTCAGTCCTTCTATGTTATCTTCGTCATTCTTCTCTTACACCACATTTCGAATATTCTACTCTTGATATCTCTGCACCCGTCCACTTCCAAGCCTCGCTTTCATGGAGTAGTACGCTTCATGCGTAGCATCTGATGAAGTATTCCCTCTCTCATATAATACCTACAGTAGATGTGAGGAAAAATTGAGTCATCTAGCACTATTAATTTTTTCTCTAGATAGAATAAGTAGGTACACAAAAACTTGGAGGCCAATGGATACGAGCGAGTCTCTGTTCTGTGTTGGCATCAAGAGAAAAATTAAATGCACTGCTAAACATCTGGTTGATCCCGTTTCCTTTCTTTGCCTAATTTCTATACCTAACTCTGTTTATAAAAAAAATCCCTTATAACCCTTGGCTTCTCACCCTCTAAATTCAATTATTGACCATTTATTCTCAGTGTTTGCTGTACTCAATTGTTTCCTCACTTCTAATCAGTAGAAGAGTGAGGAAACACTTCATAAGGTGCTACATATGAAGCAAGTTTCTCTATGGGAGGACGTAGAGAGATGCAGAGATGTCTAGAGTGGATGCATTCAAAATGTGCTGCAAACCAAAGTTTGATGAAGATGATCTAGATCGACCGAGTAAGTAATGAGAAGAGTGGGCGAAAAGATAAGTCTTTTTAAAACCTTAAGCAGAAGACTTTAATTATCCACATTCTGAGGCATTATGCAATGCTGAAAACAATCGTAGGATGCCAGGAGGAAGAGAAGAAGGGCAAGGGACGGCCCCGAATGAGTTAGAATGTTAAAGAGAAGAAATTCGTCAGTATTAAAAGGCTATGAGATAGAAGAGCGGGATATGGAGCTGCATTAAACAAATAAAAGAATTGACTTATGATGATGATTAACAATATAGTATTTACATTCGTGAGGAATAGCATTGGAAAGTACTCAATTTGATGGGCCACAACATCACGAATTCCCGATTAGCAACCCTGATTCTCTATGAAATTAGAATTTCTCACCCCGTCAGCTACTCTTGAAAAAAAAATTAATGAGCGGTGGGTGACTGCACATTTAGAGGACTAGTCAAGAGTCCTTAATTGTAATATTCACGATTTTAGAGCTGGGTTTTTATCGTGAGGACTCAGGTTTGAATACCGTCTACGTGCAGGCTTTTCGTTTCACTTGCTCTGCCATCATGGGGGAAATTTCTGGAAAATTACATTTTTCAATTTAGTTATACTTCTCTTAGGATTAGAATTCGAACCAGTGTTTCGATGGTCTACTCTGCCATCAATACCCATTGGCGGATTCAGGGGGAGCACGCGCCCCATCTCCCCAGACGAGTAAAAAATTGACAAGATTTTTATTACGGTTATCATTACGATCGTTTTATTTTCGTGTTACGGAGCCTCAATCGTTTAATTTGATATTAATTACTTTTATATCAAAATAAGGAGAATATTTTCTACAGCAATTGTTGAATTTTCCTTTACTATCAAATATGAGAAGATCTGTCATATCCTTGTGCCCCCCACAAATAATCCTGGATCCACCTCAATCATTATCAATAAAATAATACCATTGAAGTGTTGAGGTGAAACAGGTATCGCGATTCTTGCAGTACCCTGAAATGATTTCATTTATGCCGAGAAAGCATCAAGTTCTTAATTCTGCAATCTTACTTTTTGCACGAGTGAATGGCTTTTGGGTGGTAATTTTTAGAAAGTAAATTAGAGAATTAAGTATTGATAAAAAGGATGCTTCTTCGTATAAAAATATGCTAGGGATCTAGAATTTTAACGGAAAATTCAAAAAATTCATACTTAATGTTGATTCATTTATTTTCATCAAACACCTGCTTTCATGAGTTTCAGGGGAAAATTTTTTCTAATGCTGTTTGTATTTTTTGGAAGCTAATTTTTGAAACTATTTACATCAATAATTTGCATGTATAAACAAAGTTGTATATAATGAAAGCGTGAACTTTATTATCCATCACTAATTATTCTATAAAAATGATATTTTGAGTGAGAAAACCAAAGCCACAAGAAGTAATATCCCAATATATCCAATGGCAGCACGAAAAGCGAAAAAAAGCAATATTATTTTCGTCAATTTAGCTGTGAAAAATTAAGCATGCGGCCCTCATGTACGGAAAGGTTGTCGATTCACACTCATGTGAAAAATCCACCTGTTCTTTGCAGGGAGAGGTGACTTGACTCTCCTTCCCCTTGACGGGGTTACTGGAAGGCAGAACAAACGTGGCGTGGTCAAGGCAAAAGTCCGCATCTACCTGTTTACATGAACCTCTCGTCGTCCATGGATTATTCCAACACAGTTATCGGCCCCGAAAAGCATAAATAGCGACGTGAGAATGACTCACGCTAGAGTCCACGCCTCCTTTCACGCACACGACCCCGCCTCACTTGAGCGAAACACTCGGGTGAGCCATAAAAAAGTGAAAGTATCTCCACCCCCTCAAACACAAACCCCCACACACGTACCCAGTGCTTCCCCCTCTCTGACGTGGTCCTCTCCTCCTACCCTGCCTGAAGGCCATTTTACATGGGGCATGTCATTGCGCAGGTTAGCACTGAAAACATTTTTGAAATTGCAATAATCCGAGATCTCGGAATTAGAGCTATTTTGCCATCTCGCATTCATGCATTTCCGCATGCATTTTAGCAATTCACCGCTTTAAACGACGAAATTTTGACTGCGCCTTCGTAAACACGTCAGATTGCGCATTGACGTGCCCCGTGTATAGCGGCCTTAAATGATGGTTTATGGTAAAAAATAAAAAAAGATAGAAACCACGTTTTTTTTCCAAAAACAGTATAAAGTGCGCTAAAAAGTAAAAAAAATTAGCCGATAAAAATTAAAATAAGCATTATCGGGTCTAACCGTATATTTGAGGTCCATCCCGGCGTTTCGCGATACCTGTTGGTTGCTTCTTCAGAGGTGATTGTGCTGCCTCCGGTGTGGGTTGAAATATGTACTTATTGTTCACAGCCAACCCACCAACTTTATAGGATACATATTTAAACTCGCACCGGTAGAAAATCAAAAAGGAAAAATAGGCTGATAAAAATAAACATTTTCGCGTCTTACCGCATCGTTCAGGTAATACCCCGACGTTTTGCGATTCAAGAAGATCGCTTCTTCAGAGGTGATTGGGCTGCTACCGGTGTGGGTTGAAATATATAATTTCATACTCAACCCGCCAACTTGAATGAATGAAGACAATGTATTACTTACTCTCGTACCCGTTCCTCTCTTTCTTCCCTGCCTAAAGGTAGGTTTTTGGAAAACAATTAAAAAAGTTAAAAAAATATGCTATTTCCAAAGACACCATAAAACGCACTAAAAATAAAAAATAAGCAGATATAAATAAACTTTTTCGGGCCTTGACGCATAGTTCTGGTTATATCCCGACGTTTCGCCGCATCTGCTGGTCGCTTCTTCGGAGATGATTGGGCTGCTTCCGGTGTGGGTTGAAATGTATGCTATTCAAGTTCGTGGGTTGCAATCGACTTTAATCAGCCGATAAAAAAGATTTTGCTAACATTCTTATCTATTTACTTATCATCAGCTCGAGATACACTCTATACTTGTCTACAAACTCGTGGTTATGAATTCTATTCTTCATGTATTGAAGTCTATTTAACGCCTAAGTTGATGCCTTATATTAGATACTAGGCAACAGGTATGTAAATAAAAATACATTTACGTCCTAAACATAACGGAAAAATATAAAGCCTAATGCTTGATCATGAGAAATAATGCTTAACTTGTTTTCTCCGTCAACGAAGACGTAGAGGTTACATTTTTGGCATTTTTTTATGCCATCGCGTTTTTCACCAAATGTGTTTGGGTTAAAGTAGGAATCAGAGGGTATAGCAGGTAAAAAATATGTTATCAAAATGTATACCATGATTAACAGTAAACTACGAGCAACATGTATGATTTTCGGATGATAATTAACGTAATCAAATTTTTTTCCGGATTCAGAGTTACTCTTTCTAAGCCAAAAGCCTCCTCGGATTTTAAAAAATCCAAATATCTTTTGAGCGCGCAGTAGACAGTGTACCCATATCATCGTTTGCGGATTCCTAAACTAATTTTTTAAGAGAAACGGAGAGAGGAACAAGAATAGAGAACAGAAACAAGAAAATGACGTTGTTTTAATTAGACTGAGGGAGGTAAATATGGAGGGCAGTGTACGAGCCCCAAGAGGAATGTCTAAGGTTCAAAAGTTGACTCGATCACAAAGTGTGTCGTAACTGCGGCTTTTTTATCACTGCTAGATGGGTTATAAAGTAGGAGCCTCCATTTCAATGTTACTGCTGTTTCTAAGATGCATTAAAGGGATAGTAATGATACCTTTGATGAGTTGTCATTATGAGGACGTCGCAGACTAGAAACATGGTCGCATTTGATAGAGGAGTGTCCCATTAACCTCTTCCTCATCAAGAAACTCTTTCTAAAAATGGTCGTGTGTAAAATGGAAGTTATTAAAATTTGTCAAGTAATGTTTAAACTCTCTATAATTTTTTTGTTTAACCTTTGAAAGGATGAAGAATCGCTTTATTACATCAATATTTTTGAATTGCGTATTCCTTTGCCCTACCTAAGTGCTATATTATGTATGGCCCATAAAATTCTTGCATTGTAGGATGAGGCGAATATTTCATAAGATTTTCAAGATATCTTTTGCTCTGGAAAATAATCTCAAGCGTAAAAAAAAGAATTGTGCTCAAGAATTGATACGTAAAATAATTATACGACGGAAATATGGACACGAAAAAAGCCAAAAATATTTTCAGTTTTTCCTTGGTCAGTAAAATCATATGAACTCCATAGTAGCCCACTGAAATGAATGTTTTTTAACCTGAAATCGAATGTAAGTGTTCATTTCAAACTAGCTTCCTAAGGATTTGGAGGAAAATCTCTTCATATTTCTATAGATACCTTAGTTTGTGATTTATCTATTGCTTGGCTCAATTATGCAATAAAATATAATTTGAAATTCAAAATAATTACCTTAATTTTCGTATGACTTTGAACATTGTTTCTTTGTTTGTAGAAAAAGAAATTCCTGCTCCAGTTGAAACAAGTACAAGTTTTTTCATGGGATTTATTGAGCCAAATATTTCAGTCTCCTAAGATCAACATAGTTACTAAAGTATGTTTATGACGTGATTATGATGGGTAAGAATACAGGAGTTGAAGTTGTTGCAGCATGCCAAGTATTTAGTAAGTGTCATTTCTCAAGGCTTTTAATGCTAAGGGGACGCAATTCTCCAGCTCAACATGCCTTATTTGTTTCGAAATACTTGTTTACAACTTAATATTTTATATGTAAACGGCTGGAGTCTTAAAATACCCTGCCACACGCCTTTTAAGGTGGCTCGCGGATTAGTATATACATGCAAGCTATCTTGTTTAAATGTTCAGGGTATGTGGTGTGGACCCTGGTTGGATTCGAAACTATGAAGTCTAAAACAGTTAACGTCGATTCAGCAGAGTTTTTAAACAAATTATTGTATCTGCGAACCTTCAAAGCTAAAAACGCCATCACTGCAACTCAAAACCATGAAAATAATTGTATCTATGTACACTACAGGCATTGGAGAAAGTCGGAGTAGCAGCTCTAGTAGTCCAAAAAATAATATTTTCATCTCCAATTCCTGATAAGAAGATTTGTGTCGTTCATTAAATCGTACCTTCAATTACTTCCATTTCAAATTTTATTTCTTCACTTCAATATTTTATTATGTGTGAAGATTTTGTAAATGAGACACGGGTAGATGTTGAATCTGATCTGTTTCATATGTTTTCAGCATTTAAAGTTGATATCTTAAGTTGTAAACAAGGAAAAATTCGCCAAAAATACGTATATACGATCGGTGGAGAGACTGTCGTCTTAATCCTTCTATTAGTTCAGGGGCTGTTGCCCCCGCCTGAGAGTCCCAGGCAATATAAGGTCCAAATGACCTCTACCGCCAAGCTCGTAAAGCTTGAATGAAACTGCTTTGTAGCAAAGCCTTTCAAGTGGGTAACATTAATGAGTGCTGTACGTGTTAAAACTGTTTGCAAAGAGCCCGGCCTCGAGGAAGGAGTATTCCCAGGAGAATTCGTCCATGATCTGCATCCGATATCAGGACTACTGTTGGTAAATCGCTTTAAGTACTCAAATATGTGTACAAAGCCATTGCCAAGATTAATAATTAGATATGTAGGGTAATTATGAACTAATCGTAGCAGAAGTAGTATGCTTTCATGGCATTATGCTATTTCCTTCATTTTCCTCACTCCAGTCGTGAAATATTTACGTTTTGGGGTTTGTAAAAAAAAGCTTATTGCCTTTAAGGAAACAAATCGATGCAAATGTTTATGCTTAATGCAAATCACCTCCAACTCCAAGAGATTATTAGATTTTAATCATTTGGTATTTTTTAAGCATCCCCTCATGAATATTTATCTAAAAGAAATAATTAGAGGCCAGTAACGTGATTGGTTAGAAAATATTTTGATGAAGTTATGATTATGATATTTGACTTCAGCCATAAAAATTTGATTTTAGTTGGTGCCCTATTTTTATGAGTTGTATCTATTATCTTTTTGGTATATCATGCATTGAAACGGGAGTGTGCAGGGATACGAATAGTTCATGATAATTGCCATTAATTATTATAATTACTAATTAATATAATTCTTCGGAAAAAGTTGATGGCATACCTTTTTCGGTACTAGGTGATAATTATACAATTTATGATGCGGTAAATGAGGTCGCAGTTAACATTTACGTTTTTTTATTTTCATTTAATCATTCCACACGTTTTCTACTTTCAATTTGCAGGTGAATCACAGATAAGAATTGGCTTTTATATGTATTTACATCGCGTCATCATATTTTGTGACGCCCATGCTTTTTTTTTTAAATGATACGTAGTGTTATTTTAGACTGCATTTCCTTGTAGTAATCTTCATCTAGAAGTAGATTTTTTGACAATAAACCCTCAATAAACTGAACGTAACACTATTTACTCAGTAATACTCAGTAAACCTTCTTCCCCTTCTTCGTGTACGTATAGCCTGGGTATTAGCAGCGAATAATAATTCGGAAAATAGATGACGATTAAGTCCCTGCATTGCGCTAACGGTAGGTAAAATATAAAATTGATTTGCTGTGGAGGAACAATCTGTTGTACTCATATATTAGGAAATATTTCCTCCTGTATTTTGATATAATCAATTGCATCATGTCGAAAAAGTAATTGAAGGGCCTGCGTTCTGTCTTTTTTTTAACAGATTCAGCCAGGCCACTTACTTGTAAATGCTGGATTCAATTTTCTCCTCAGGGTACAGTACAATATGGGAGATGGGACTTTCAGTTGAAGATTGCATTCACTACAATGATATACTATAATATGGAATATGGGACAGTTAGATGGAGGATGGGACTTTCTAGTCCTAATGATGTAAAATGTATTTACAGGCATGTCAATTTTCAAAAAATTTCCCGGACCCCTCGTTGCTTGGGGTGGGGACTACCCCCCATACCCCTCCATCCCCCCTCTAAGCATATTTCCAGTTACGCCACTGCACCGTTGTATTCATAATCAGTAGTAAAAAATCATCCGATTGGTATTACTCAGATTTAAATTCCGCACCTCTATAAGCTAGCCTTTCCATAATGACATATTTTTTCACTTTCATATCCTTTGTAACCTGTCCTATAAAACTCATTCGGGTCCGTCCCTTGCCTTCTTCTCGCCCACCTGTCCTTCGACGAATTTTCATCACGCCGTCATCCCTCATAATTTTATGCCTTCATATTTGGGTTTTAATGAAAATTCTCTTTTCTTCCACTCATATTGGCATTGCCTCATTACTTGCTGGGTCGATCCATTTTATGTTCATCATTATTCGGTGGTACACTATTTTGAAGGCTTCCAGTCTTGACTTCTCTGCTGCTGTTAATCATCAAATCTTAATCCCATACAGAAACAATTTTCACGTAGAGCACCTGATGATTGCTTTCTTCACTTCTGTGCTTGTATTCTCTGCCGTTACTAGAATATACTCTTTGTAGAATAACCTCTTCGCCTGTGCTAGTCTTCTAACTATTTTTCTCTTACTTCGTTAATCGCCGATAGCAAAATAAAATCGGTGAACTAGCCGATTGTAGTCGATATTATAGGTTTCATAATTTCAAAAAGAAATGGAGAGAGCTTTTAAATCCTAATACGAGGTCATGTAAGTGCAGTTGCCCTGCCGGCTTATTACTTTTTGAGGATGTTTCAGGAGCCCCACGACAAGCATTGATTTGTGCATCGCCGTGGAGTTCTAAGGTTTATAGCCCATTTCTGCGATTCCTTCGAGTGCGTCTCAAGAAACGCGTTAGGGTAGGACCATCGTTGCCAAGGGAACGTGAGATACTGGACCAACTCTGTCGGCCAAAACCCCTCCCTGGCTGTTGCCAGGACGTACCTCGCCAAGGAATTCCAGCTATCAGTGAGAGATGCCGAGTATTTTTGCATTTTATTACGATAACATCGGAGGAGTAATGGTTTTCGGAATCATTAACCGTCGTTTATTGGCTGCATGACTTTTTTATGATCGGTATTTCAGAAGTAGTTTGTGGGTGGGTTTTTTTAATCCCATTTCCAATAAGAAAAACCAAGGGAATTTTTGCCCACAAAAAATAGCGGATATAAAAAAAGTGCAAAAATTGAATTTACGCTGCATGGTAGCAAATAGGTCGATATTTACATCATAATTAGCTTTTGCAACACCTGTTGGTCCCCAAAAATTTTCGCGAATAATACGGCGATCGATTGGCTACTCAAATGTTTATACTATTTTTTGGTGGGCAGAATGAAGACAGAAATAAGTTTCTTTCCTCTCAATGGGTCACAATATAAAAAAATATGAAAGTAAGGCATCAGAATAATTTTAAATAATTAGTTAGTTGACGAAATTATCAATATAATTATTTTAGTCTTGTATAGAAAAATAGTTTTATGTTAAATAAAATAAGGTCTCTTTGTTATTAAAAAACTTTTTAACACAGAGTTGAACAATTTCAATTATTATCTTCTGTAAATAATGTAAGATAACGGAATGAAAGACGAACTTGGATCCATGTTTTGGCTGCATATTATAATTTATTGGGTCTTCAGTGTTGACGTTCATTGATATTACGCTTTTATTTGATTTTCAGCGGTATGAGATAATTTTTTATTCCGTGACAATTTCCAATAGAAGCGTATATGAAATTAAAAAAAACCACGTCTCTAAGGTATTGCCATATTGGCATTGGTGAGGCATTTTAGTGAAGGACTTTTGAGCGCAAAATATTTGCTCGGACACAAAACCATCAATCATGGTGAGCATTGGAGTTGAACATTACATTGGAGTGTTCCCACTGATCTACGTTAATTTTCACTGAGATTTATGGAAAAGAATCTTGTGAAAGCTCCATATAGTCTTCTAAAGGTTAAAACCTAGGGTCACAACAAGTTCAGTTTTTTATCTCTATGCTCAATATAGAGTTGGTATAGTCACCGATGTATAGGAAAAGCAATTCATGCACAGGATATATAGGAGTTATTTATAGTTGGTTGGAAAACTGATCTTTACACCTTTACAGCGTAGAGAAAACGTTTTAAGTGTTGTTAATTTAGTTACATTGCATTAATGTCAGTTCATATGGCGTATTCAGATTAGAGATTCTTCTATCGATGCCAAGTGTCCCTCCAGCATTCGTAAGATCTCAATAAAATCTTCAATGATTATCGTCCCTGTTGACAGGATAGGTCATCGGACACAGTTGGTAGTATTCAGCCAAGCATTAATCGAGGAAAAGTTGGCTTGATTTGAGCGAGTGGAAGAGAAAGCAAGAAGGAGGTGAAGGGAAAAAGGAAGGGTTGTAGAGGTGGTAGCCAATGCCATTTTGTCTCCGTAAAGCTGTATTTCATTGACGATGCGGAATTCGCAATTAAGTCGCGGCTAGCCGCTGGCAGTGAACCCTTCGCCTCAATTGCTATCGCCGCGATCCATAGCCGAGAGAATTTACATCTGTACGACCTACTCGGTTCTCTCAAATGAAAAAAAATGCTCCATTGTGATCCTCAATGGCATGTTTTCGCGCGTGATAATGGCCATTGATATTCCCTTTTGTGAAAAAGGGAAATATTCATCTGCTACTGCATTTGGGGCACTCATTCACGCCATGCCCATTTTGAAACAAATTAGTGCTCATCGATGCTTTTTGTCTCCTTATCTCGTATGATTTTGATTTTATCGCATACTGCAAGATTAGTTAAAAGCTGCGTGATGCTATTTCGTTCGTTGGCGAAAAATTGTCATTTTTTCTTATGAAAAATTGAGAGTGCGAGAAAATAAATGTAAAAACATGTGAAAAAAGTTATTAAATGTTATAAATATTGATCTGTATCCTGGTACCAATTTTGCGCGATCAAATTTGTAGTGACATTTCGGACATATGCTCGCGGCTGTTATTCTGGTTTTCAAATATTCAGCGCAATCGGAATTGTAATTTGGGTCACCTTTATTATAAATTATAGATTGGTAGCGGTATTGACAGGTCCAAAATAATCTGGTTGGCTTGAATTGATAAAAAGCAATCTATATATTGTGGATCAGTCTTTTCATAAGAATCATTCTATCATATCTTTTTATTTTCATACCATCAGTATCGTCACCATTACTTGCTCTTCTGCCCGCCCCATTGAGCCGAAATGCGCCCTCTACTTAGCTTCCACCAATATTGATAATTTAGTTAGTTAGCACATTTACTTATAATAATGTCAATTTACATTCTTGCGAAACCAATTATCTGCTCCTGATATCACGCCATCGTTTCTATGATTGTAGAAGGTCTACCCCTTGAATATACCTGCAAAATGATTAGGGAAATTTTGCCACATTAATAAGCTACCTACAACTGCGGTATTAGCGAGTACGGGTGTCATCGCGCTGCAGGCTATAATATATTCATTAGTCTTAATACTTCAATTGAATAGCAATTGAAAAAAAAAGCAATTTTTGGTCCTCCACACCGGGGCAACTCGCGACTCCCGGCTGCTTGTGCTCCCCGAAGATTTTCTTCCTGTCCAAAGTGCTCAGGGTGATCACGTCATTGATAGTGTAATTAGTAACCTTAAGAGAATCAACTTAATACAAAATGATTATAACTCTTTTTGATGTGTTAAACATTATTAATTAATTAATCCCGTTTTTAACTACTCTACAGTCACTAGCAAAACATAGAATTGACCTTTTTAAATTACGGGGATCGGGATGGTGTGGTGGCTAGAGTGTTGGCTTCCCACCCGGCGGGCTCGGGTTCAAATCCCGGCAGTGGCAGAGAATTTTCAGAGACTGCCCGATCCCTGCTTGAATGTTGTGTGGAGGATATTTAAAGCGTAACACTCCGTCCGTCGGATGGGACGTAAACTGTGGTCCCCTTGGCGCTTTTCGTTAAGAGCAGGCTAATGCCGACGCCGGGTTTCTCTCCACCCTTCCTTCCATACCCTACCCTCATGGCGCAAATGACCTCAGATGTCGGTCGCCTCCTCCAAATGCCATAATTTTTAAATTACACTGGAAAGTAGTAGAATAGTTAAACCTTAGTGAAATATATATAAAAAATATGAAAAGCGATACATAATTGTTATTTTCACTTGTATTAAAGTTCCATATGTTTCCCTTACGAGTTGAGTTAGTGAGTAACGTAATAGTACCTTTTTATCTGCGTTTTGTTTGGAATATTCTAAAACTCAGGGCCCATTAGCTTTGAGATTTGTAAATGCTGCCCGACAGTACAAAATGTGACTGCGTGGCAAAGCGAGGATGCTTACTCCTGCACTAAGCGATGGAGTAATTAAAAAAAAACATGAAAATCCTGCAATTTGCACTGAATGAGCAGCGGCGGGTGAGTCTTTGTCGCCTAAGTTGGATTATCGTGTTTTGTGGTGGTTTTACGATTCGTGGAGAGGATGTAGGAATCAGGCGTGGAAAATGCGTGCTGGAATGCTTTTAATTTCACTGCCTGGCCACGGGATCCGCTATTCGGCATGTAAATGGGTCACCTCTTCTGAGAAGAAAAATCAATCAAAAAATAAATGGTCCGATTTAACATGGAGGCGTGGAGTGCTGAGGGGCATATTTCTGGAATACCTACTCTTTAACACTAGAACGGACAAGCCCTACATTTTGACCGCTAACCTCTACTTACTTAAGTATTGTGCCTAGAATATTTTTCTGTCACCTTCATTTTCTGACTTTAGTTGTTATGGTAGGTATTATATTAAAATATAATTTAATTTTTTCACATTGTAACGGAGTTGTGAGTAATAATTGTCTACCTTGAAAGATCAACACCCGTTTATATTTGTTATCTATTTGTTGTTATTCTTTTTATTTAGCTTATTTATGCTTTTACAGTCTTTATTACATTTTGAATGAGAATAAGCAGCATATCCACCATATCGTGTGGCGTGTGGTATGTCAGGGCAAAGAAACAGGAGCGACGCGACCTCTGTTCTTTTTAAATTTTCAACTGTAAACTTATTGGTAAAAACTTGGTGTTGCATTTTTAAATAAAGGAAAAGGCAATATTTTATGAAGATATTCATTAATTTTAGCATAAAATAAGGAATATTTAAAATAGTTCAACCCGTCTAAATGATGGATAATGGCTCTAAAAGGTAGCCATAAGACCCCTGTGCAATGCATCTAGCGTTATCTTGCATTACGGATGACCTTTTCGGCTATTCTATTATCGTGAGAAATTGTAGGCAGGTTAGAGTAAGAATTTGACACAAGAGCTATGAATTTATAAAAATCTCTTGGTGACGGCATATTTTTCTAATGCTGTATAAAATATCAGTTATAGTTTTAACTTAGAAAAACTATAGAACTGTGTAAAGTTAGGTAACAACGAAATTCAATTATAGCATTCAAACCAGCCATTAATTTCTTATTAATGGTTAATCATTGTTTTACACTGCTATTTTAGCTTTAAATCAGAAACTTTTGTGATCTTGTTCACAGAATAATTGTCAATTTATAAAACTTGAGTTTAACCCGCGTCTGATGGATTAAAAGTCAACGTTCGTCCACAGTGTCGGAGGGAAGCGAGAGAGAGAGGAGTTTGAATGAAAAATTCTGGCATTTTCTCCATTTATATCGAGATATTACTGGGAGCCGTGCATTGCTAATCGTGAGTTCTTGGTTCCTGTCAAAAATCGTAGGGTGATATAAATTTCCGGGGCTTCCCTTTTGAACCTCGATTGGTAGAATTTATCCTAGGCTAGGATGAACAACGTCATAATGAAACTATTCAGAACACGCACGCAGCTTGCCATGCCTGTCATGGGGGACTCATACGCAGACAATTGTGTTCATTCGAAACACTGAATGAGCGATAGCCATGATTAATATTTATTATTTTAGGAATGACACTAATGTATTTTCACATTATCACTCATAGCACCTAACTTTAAGCTACTGATGACTGCCAACAGTTTCATAATATTCCGGTATTCTTTTGGGGCTCTGCACCAAGGAATTGCTGTCATATTGGCCGACGTTTAAGAAAACGTCTTTTTCTTCATTCTCAAGGCGTGTTAATGTCTCGATTTAGGACTTCACACAGAACTGAATTGACTTTTAAACGAGTGTAACAACTAACAATGTTTGGATATTGATAAAGATAAAAATATTCATAATAATCACTACCTTTCCATGTGGTACTTAAGGGTTTAAATGGAAGTTCAAATGTCTGTATTAAGCTCAAAGGGAAGTTCAAAAACTACATTAAGTATTCATCCAATAGCTCCTTATTCCTTCCAACAGGTTCATAATAATCACTACGAATCAATGTGGTCATTTCAGGCTAAAACTAAAGTTCAAATGTCTTCATTTAGTTTTCATCCTATAGCTCGTTATTTCTGCCAGTAAGTTAATAATAATAACAACGTATCCATGTGGTCCTTTCGGGTTCAGGTGGAAGTTCAAACATCTGCATTAAGTTTTCATCGCTAAACCACTCTATTCTCATTCCCATTACTCACCTTGATATCCAAAGCAGTAGCTTGCCTCTGTGCGGCAGTCTCCTGTCCAAAGTTCATTCCCTAGCTCTTCTTCCCTTGGGACTCATTCTTGCTGCCATGGAAAGTCTGCTCAAATGACCTCTGGATCTTGGCGGGTGAGATCTGTAATAATTGCACCCGGCATAGTCGCCCATGCCAGATAGGTCAAAGGTCGAAGCCTTACAGAAACTAGTCCACATTGAGTTATAAAAATGGTGACAGTGAAATTAAGAAACTGATCATTGTATTCCCCATAAGTAACTTTGTATTCCACTGTTATAGATATAGTATCCTTCATTATTTTACATTTAGGTGGAATTTACGACTGAAAAAGTTTGAAAATTATTCTCCTGCATGTTTCCCAATATCTATAGTAAAACGTAGATGCAGTAATAAAGTTATTTTTGGAGGTTACAAATTTAGGAAGGTTAGAAATTAAGAAGTCTATCAAGCCTTAGGGTCGCATTTGGACCTATATTGTAGGTACTCTTAAGCTGCGAGTTACGTTCTGATTTTCTTTTCTAGCCATTTTAAACTATTTTTAATACATCACGATAAGCAAAATTGTTTACTTCCTTTATGAACCTCGTGGATGATTGAGCCGCATGGTAATAGCCAAATCAATATTTCTTCGTGGAATTTCACAGGGACTGCATTGAAATGAAATATGAATTGCTTATCCGTCCAAAGTAGCAAATATTAGGCTAGTTATTATTTTATTATCCATTTTTTAACGAAGGCGGTTACGATAAAATCGTCAATAGTCGTATCCGTTACAATTATAGTTTTCAAAAATTTAGTTGATTTATATAAAGCATAAATATCTGAAAGTAATTATCGTAACATATAATCACATCATTTATCTCTTTATAGTCAGCATCAAGTCATTAAACCAGAAAATTCATACAACCATCACGTATTAACGTCATGATATTATTTTTTTAACGACTTACGGTAGCTCACAAGTCAATGATATATTAACGTGTATTTTAATTTTCATTAATTTTACTGGCGGCATAATATGCTTCTGTTAAATTTCAATGTCGTAATGGAGCAAGTGACTTCCCTTTGCACTGCAATTTTTTAAATTAGTTTTATCAGAATACGATCCCGGCGATTCTCAGAAGCAATAATGAAGACCTGGCTCATTTAAATAGGTCAAGGAATGCACCTAAAACGAATCAAAAGCATGCGTCCAAGGAAACGAGAATGCAGCTAATTGGGTGGAAAAACAGCTTTGAATTAAATCGTCTGCCTCCTCCGTTGTTCCTCGCTCCCGAGTAAGTGAACTTAGCTTGTCGGCTCTTTGTTTCCCGCAGAAGAAAATCACAGAAAAAAAAACAATGGATTATTTTTTCATCCCAAACATTCTGGTAGCAGTGGTGGAATTAAAATGGAGAACCTCGGTCCCATCATTTGGTGTGCTTGATAAATTAACATTCCGCGAACAGTTAATGGTCTTCGCGAGGAGGAGAAGTGGAGGGGATGGTAGAGAATCCTGTGGTTTGCCGTTGAGGACGTGAAATGAGATGGCGGGGGCTCTGGAAGCCGGGAAGGGCTGGTTTGATTTGAAGGGGAAGGGAAGACGACCGGTGCCGGAGAGGGAGAGGAGGGAACACCGAGGCAAGATGAAAGCCTGGGGTTGATGACCCATTAGGGTAAGTGAGGGATTTGGAGAATTGTTTTAAGGGTGGTAATAGACGGTGGGAGGGAGACAGCTCAGTTTCCCCCTAAAGACATTCAATGCTCTCTCTATCAGCCATTGGCAGTTAGTGGATTGGACGCTTTGTGCCGGAGAAAAAAGGAGCGGAGGAAAAATATCTCCTGAGGTCGGTAATTAAACACACCAGAGCAATTAGGCGCTGAATGCATCTGGAGACTCAATGTCACCGGTGAACCCGAAGAAATGGGATCATATTGCATCCCTCGGTGGGGACTAAGAATTCTCTGATTGCTTAAGAATGCTGTTTGCGACGTAGGTAATTGTGCTTTTAAACATTAGTACGAGGGTTGATGCGTAGTTTTCCGCGGCGTTGTCTAGATGATGTCTCCATGTTCCTGGGTTTCACCGCGTGGATTTTCTTTGTGACGACAGTTTCGCCGGTGTTCCAACCGGCGTCTTCACATCGACCTGAAGACGCCGGTTGGAACACCGGCGAAACTGTCGTTACAAAGAAAATCCACGCGGTGAAACCCAGGAACATGGAGACATCATTAGTACGAGGGGTATTGCTGCTTTCGTATGTAGGCATGCATTTATCCTGTAATTTGCCAGTAGTATAGCAAAACGCGGTAGGTATCAATTCAAGTAATTTGAGATTTTATGTCAACTGTTTCCTACTAATACTGTTCTTACATTTTCCGTTAGATTAGAGGAACCCATGTTTTCAACATATTTTTACCTCTTTTATGTGCTAATAGCAATGAATTCTTCACTTAGCGCTTCGTACTTGAACTAAAAAGGATAATGGGAAAGGGTGACTTCGTACTAGGGTAATGCTTAAAACTTAGCCCTTGGTGTACCAGAAGTATAAAATAACCAACTAATCAGATAGTTCACCTCGATTTATTTGGTCATTGCTGTCTTTAAGGATATAGATCGTACTTTATTAAAGCAACCAAGTCTTCTACCTTAAATTCGATAATTAAAACCTATATGACGTTATCGATTTATGTTCCTGAAGATAGTTGAATATATGATTGAACGGATAAATGGTTGAATGTTCTCACCTAGCCTAAATCTTTTACAAATTAATTTAATTTATCTATAATCGAACCGGGGCCTCATCCTTGTGATCCACAGTAAATTAAATGATAAAATTAGGAACTTATTTATGGAGTTAAGGATTGACTTCGCTGAGAACTAATTGTGACCAAAGAAGTGAACCCGTATAGGGGCGTCTATTGTTATCATATAAAGAATATTGTAACAAAGAACTACTTTTGCTACAATGCCATACTCCCTTTTTGGAGAGAAGGCATCTTCCTGATTCAATATTTTATCTGTATAATGCCTGCCTTTATATCCTTGCTCTATGTTGAATAGTAATTTTTTAAATTAATTTACTCTGGTTGGCGACACTTTTTGTGTCTTCTTTCGTATTTGTCAACGTTTTCCCCAGCTTAACCTCATACCTCAAATTGCTTCTGAAAAGGCTGTGAATGTTTCTCGGGCTCCCCACCGGGTTAAGGTCTCCATTTTCGCCGGTATTTCGATGAGGTACTTTTTCATCGCCCTCAGGGTTGGTTAAAAAATTACATCTTCGAAAAAGAAGTATAAGCAGATAAAATAAGTAGAAGAAGAATACGATGACATTCATTTGCCAGCAATAAAATCTTTATTGATGCGTAGGTGATTTTTTTTGTACAGAAAAATTTCATAGTTTAAGTTTTTTCATTTAATTCTAAAAACACAATCTTTACGCTACAGTGTTAAGTAGATTCCGACTTAGGAGGTTATTGATTCTAATTAAAAAGGTATATATTTAAAAATACATAGATAATAATTTAATAGATAAATAGATAATAGATATAATAAATACATAGGTAAAAATACATCTACATGTTTTAAATTAAGACAGTGTATGCTTTTAGTTAAGACGGTACATCTTTTTAATGAAGACGGCATTTTTTTCAAATACGAAAATAATTCAAAATAAAATTGTTATCCAAACTCCTTTCCCTTTCGTTTCAAATAGTAGCTTCTGTGGTAAACCTTTACACAGCGGGCTTTATAGCCCACAACCCGTGAAATTGCATTGGATAAATCAATCAGCAGTCGCCTGAGAATTTGGGAACGATTCCAGAAGGAAATTAGCAATTTAACTCTCCTCTTGATTCCTCTAGGTAAGCGTTGTCGACGCATATTTACAGTCCCCTAACACTGGATAGAATTGACACGGGTGGTAGAATTGGGAGGATCTCGAACAAAGTCGAAGGGAGTCGTGCTTGATTAATGCATCGCTCGACCGCGCCCGCCGCTGTCTCGCTGATATCTGAGCACGGATCCCCGCTGAGTTTCTGCGCGCACGGCGAGAAAGGTCCCCTGGTGGAGCCGCAGGCATCAGCTGACGTGCAGTTGCGGTCTAAGGGTGCGTCACGCCGACTAAGCTGATTACTTGTGTCTGCATCGCCGGTTTCGGTGGTGAATAAGGGGTAGGACTGCAAAGACGGGAAAGGTCGATTGAATTTTAACTGCAGGATTTGTGACTACAGTCCGGCAGCCGGGAGTTGTTCGATGACTTTTAGAAGGGTCTGGTTCAGGGTAGGGCGCCAGTTTGCCAGGTAAGAAAGGGAGAGGGAAGAAAGGGAAGCCAACCTCACATGTAAACAAAAGGGTTCCGTGAAGAAAGGAGCCAGATGCGACGACGAGCTGGAAGAACCCAAAAGAAGAATCCCCTGCTTTGGTCATAAGAAGAAAGGGCTTATTTCAGTGCTTCATATGCATGTGACAACGTTTTATGACTAGGCGAAGGTGTGAGGTGCGTTTAGGTGACAGTGATTGGCTGCAAACCGTGCTGGCGCAGGGTTCTCCTCGACTCCTTTTGAACTGTCATCGAACAGCTCTCGAACACTGTAGTTTTGGGGCTGAGGCCCATAAAATCCTCCCCCCCCCCCCCCCCCCCCCCGGCTTCCCAGTTAATACTTATTTCATGGGGCTGCTTTTCTTAGCCTTTCATATGGCTTGCTGATTTAAAAGTGCGATGAATTTCCGAATTTCCCCGGTTTTCGGCGGGCTAGTGTCCCCCTCAACTACCACAATGCGGTAGGATGATTGGGAATCGATTTTCTTCGGTTGTTTAGTTTTGATTATTTGAATTTATTTAGTTTTTCATTAACAGTATTTTATTTGTGAAACGTATCGTGGCGTTCAGTATGGTATCATTAATTACATTTCTTCTGTTGAGTGAAAGTTTATTTTTCCCCAATATTTCTAGTAGTTCAATTCTGTCATTTTTGAGTGTTTCACACTCACCAATTAGGCACTCATTCATACACTAGGTGGGGGCAAAGCTCCCGCGGACCCTCCTCCACCCCCCTAGGTTTCATGTTTGGAACTTATTTCCTAGGCACCGCATTTCCCAGCCTTTTAAAAGTTTTTAAGCCGATTGATCGTCTTTGCGCTATGCGCTGTTTTCGGTTTGGTCCGGTTTACGCCGGGCTAGTATCACCTTTCACTCCCGCAATACTGTGGGATATAACCATTAATTTCGATTAATCTAAGTGTGATAGTCATTGTTTATGTTAATCTTTATTCTAAATGAATAATATTACAAACTGATCAACAATCGTAGCTCTCAACAATAAAATCAAATATTCTCCAAGAAGATGTAGATGCAAATGGCACAGAGCAGTTATTTGTGGTTTTGACAGTGTTCCCCGAATTTTAAAAATCTGAAAAAAATAGGATTATACTTTGATGTAGTGGCAACAACATATATTTTTTTCGGCGTGTCTATTGTTTCCTAAAAGTTTTAATTTTAATTTTGAAAATTTCAAACCTATACAAAAGTATAGTTTTCGGTCAAAAATTTTTATTTTATTTTATTCTCAAACCACCGGATACAGCTCGTATTGGCCATTTTATACCGGGGTGTTCAACAAAATGTGACAATTAAACGTACACAAACGACCATGCCCTGGATCGGGGAAATCTACCCAGGCGGGACTCGAACCCTCGACCTCTTGCTTGGCAGGCAAGAACGTTACCCCGCCGCCACCGAGGCCGGCTTTGAAAAAAAAAACAGGATGGTAGAACGTAATAATGTTAAGATGTAATGTAATAATGTTAATGTTCTTAATTTTGCAATTAAGAAAAAGATTTTACAAAAATAAGAACTGGAGATATGGTTTAAAAACGAAAAACCGTGTTTCAATTTTTTTGTTGGGTTAATTTCCATTGTTAGGGCCTGAAAATTTGGGGAAACACACAATTTTTGATGCACTTTAAGTGTATAATTTTTTATATTTCAAACCATCTGGGGGTACCTTTCACAATCTTAACCGGCTAGACCCTTTATTTACTCCCAAATTTTGTTTTACATCTGAATGCAAAAATAACAAAGAAAAGGAGCTTTAGGTGGTCACCAAGGTAATAGGACCAGAATTGAGCCACCAAAAAATAACAAAATGTATGCCAATAAAATAAATAAAAATGCAGCAAATGATACATAAGTATTTTAAAAAATTACATCAAAATAAATTTTCAATTATTTCTTCTGAGAAAAGCCATTCTTTAGTAAGTCTTAACATAACATTTGAGGATTTTTTTTATTCTAGTGGGCAGTAAATGAAATAATTTTGGCCCCATGTGAAGAAAACAGCTTTTATATAATGTTAACTTTGGTCTGTTTGCTACTAGATGTAACTCACTCCCTCACTCAACAGTAGAAATTACGTAAATTTTGCTGAAAATCATCTTTTGAGCAGCGAAGGAGACACTAAATTTTGATGGAAAGGAAAAAGTGGTGAAAAATTCAGTTATCAAATATTTTGGCCAGAAATTCCTGTATGCAATCAGTTTTGATCGTTGATTGCTTCCATTTGTTTAAAAGGTTTAGCTGATATGGAAAGACAATTATTTTTAACAAGCACAGCCATTTTTTTCATCCCAATTGAGGCCTTAAAAATATTTTTAAATCCCCCATTAGCGAGGTAACCTCAGGCGACAGTCTTGTGTAGCATTTTCTACATGAAAGAGAGCGGGAGTGAAATGGCACGAGAGAATGCTTTGTGGGAGAGGACGGGGCGTGCCGTGGGGAAATTCTTTCGTGGCACATTCCACGGATTGCGGCCGTAAATTCACTCACATCCTCACATTCATCACTCTTCGGATTTTCGGAACATGCATCCTCTCCTGCTTGTCGAGAGCTCCAAATCTTTTCATTACCTTTTTTCTCCTATTACGCTTCCGTCGCTTGGGAAAGGCGAAATGGCGGTTTGAGAAAAGATGGAGAAATAAGAAGAGCGTTCGGTGAAGATTTCACCCAAGGATGAAAGAAAGAATGTAATACTTTCATTTTGGAAATCATCTTTTGAAGATTATCGCAGCAGCCTTTCACGAAAAATTCTTCTATTTGGAAAATTCGATATATTCTTATTCTACGAATACAGAAAATGAAAATGAAAAAATGAGTACAGAAAATGAAATGAATATTTGGCGTACCTAATAGCGTAATTAAATTTCAAAGAGAATATTTGGATTTAAAAAACGGAAATATATTAGGATGTGCTTTTTAATAGACGGAAATATGCGGAGAAAAAATGATGACCTTGAAATCACTGCTTTTTAAAATAATAAGTAAACTTTTTTTGTGCTTTTTCCGTAGAGTATGCACATATGCCTTTGAAATACTAGTGTCATTAAACCTGTGAGTAGCTCAAATACATGGCCCTAAGGAAGTATATTCGTTGTGTAGAAATATTATACTATTTTTCATGAGTCTGGTATTCGGAAGTGTAAGTTTTCTGCCAGGAATTCCTCTCGCTCAGAATGAATGATGTGGCAAAGATAAAAAAGAGAGATAATATCATTGAGGCATTTTCTGCTGCAAGTGTGGAGTCACGCATCTTAGGAATATTTACGATGTCAGTGCCTAAGTTCTGGCTTTCCGTTTTTAATAAGTGAGAGTAAGTTATAGCAGTTTATCTTATTAATACTGTCAGCCCCTAATATTATCCCATTTTATTTAATACAGCAAGGTGTTGCATATTTAAGTATATTTGTTTTCGTTTTTTTATAGATTTTAGTCTCGTGTGTCAGGAAATTAAAGGCAATGATTGCTATAGGATGAAATTCTCTTTATAATCATTTCTGTGCCAAGCGTTATTCAAGTTCTAGAAGAAATGCAGGGTATTACAATAAGTTCATGAATTAGTCAAAAATGATATTTTCACTTAAATAAACGGAAAATAATTTATAATTATATATACTAAATCCTCATGAGTAAAAATTAAGTACCAAAAATCTGATTCCCTGTAAAAATGAAATCAAAAATATGTTATGCAAAACCTTCTCACTTTAACGAATACTTGGACTCGGGGACTAAAATCTGCAATTAGATGGAAAATCTGCAAATAAGATGCAAATTTACCCCAAGAGAAAGATTCAAGTGTCTGAGTAGTAGAGGTTTTCTTAAACTTTATTAGTGGCAAGTTCATAAAAATTTCGAAGAAAAATTTTTTTTCCCATCGACAGCGATAGAAAAAAAGGTAAATAAGTCTGAACTGGAGCAAAATTTGATTTTTGAACATATTGAAGGCCCCTCTAATTCCAAAACACAATAGCATAAAACAATAAATTGGAAACCTTTACCATGCCACCAAATTCAGGGACGTAAAATAATTTACAAAAAGTAATAGGTATACGGTAATAGGTTGAAATGTTAATCGATAGCAGATTGTAGCACTTTTGCGAATATACATTTGGAACCGTCCTGAATTCTTCTGTCGGTCGCAGAAAAAAATAGTATATAGTAGTAAACAGAACTGGATAATGAATAATATTCTTTTGGAATTCGTGAACCACATATTTACCTCTTCGTTATAAACTTTTATCTCTTACGTGTTATCCTTATTCTGCAAAAAGTATCTCTCTTTCCATTTCATTAAAAGAGTGCAAGCATAAGTTACAAGCATACATTATATCCACTGTTGTTGCACGATGGTAATTTTATATGATTGATGCTCCGGGCGGTGATACGCTTATTCAGAATACATGTTGACGGTCGTGAAGATTGTCGATCGTCTCTTGTTTACCCGTGAATTTTCCTTCTTTCCGCGTCATTGCTCCCTCGCCAACGTCACGCGGGTGACGTATCCACTGCGCCCCCGCACACTGCTCAGCTCTGTATAGATTTGCGAGGATGGGTGCGGGATATACTCCAGGAGATTATTCTACCGAATACTCAGCCTCTAGCGGGGGTATAGAAGGGCTACGATGTCACCCCGCTGAAACTATGATGAATGGAAATAGAAAATTACTTGCGGTGCCTAATAATCAAGCATAGCATTAGTGATCACGCGTAAGAGTTATCTGTTCTGGGGCTCTCTGAAATTTCAATCAGTATAATGCATTCGAACCAATCGTTTTGGAGTGATAAATGTAAAATTATATGCTGATATACATCCCTGTCCTCTTTTCTACTAGACAAGGCTAATTAAAATGAAGATGGAGGATTGGATTGCTGTAACAAAACCTTATTTGTTCATATATTCTACAAAGGTTTGCACCGGGAGAATTGATAGTTAAGTAGAGAATTTGAGTATTGTTTTCCCTTATATTTGTCCACTATAAGGACTCCTGGAGTTGCTCGGGAAGGATAGCACCCAGATAAGTGGGAAAATTGGAATTCATGGTAATGGGGAGTGGATGCACCATGGATGCACGTGGGGAGGTAAACTCAGGCTCGAAACGAAATCGGAGTCAAAAACTGCTTTGGGTCGAAAGTAAAGTAAAACTCTGGGACGAAATGAAACGAAGATAATATTTCACACCGGAGGGACCACGTGCTTCACCTTTGAACAGTTTAGTTTTGACCCTCGTGCCGAGTATGGTGGAACGAAGTAGAGGTTCGGCCTACCGCCATTGGATGTATGGGCACTCATATTTTTACCACTGAACGCAAACCGGCCATTCAATCTTTAAGCTCAATGTTTTAACCTCTATACATGCATGTCAAACGTAATGGGTCGAAACTATTCCCTCTTATCCTCCTCCGCTAAACTTCTGGGATCGAAACTTAACTATGAGCTGCGGAGTTTCGATTAATTTCGTTTCGTTCCCGGGAGTAAAGTTTCGTCCCGGGTCGAAAACAAACTCCTTGGTGATTTAAATTTCGTGCAGGAATGAAACTAAACCTTGTATTTTCGTTTCCCTGCGGGTCGAAACGAAACATTTTTCTTTCGTTTCACTTGCCAGCCCTGATTAAAATTAATAGGATAAAAACATGCTGGTGAAAACATTTGTAAACTGATTTTTAGTTCTTAACTTTTTGTTTTCCATCAAAATTCTTTTAAGTTGCTCAGCATGATTGGAACTTTGGAACATTGGAACCCCCGCGGTTTAGTTTCATTTTTTAAGAAGATAAATGGAAAAAAATATCTCTGTAATCGGATACAGAGGAAAGTGCCGCAACGCACTCAAAGTTTTGAAATTTTGGTATTTTTGGTTTTTTTTTAGGACATAACTGATGATGTCACTCTTGGATTATTCTATCTGTATTTGGTCTTCCATAACGACTCATTATACATTTGTAGAACATCAAATCATATTTATTTCGTTTCTGCCCTTTGATTCCCGAGGCATCGCACCGAGAGTGAGCGCGCCTCACCCCAGTCAGACAATTTGGGTGGCACGCGGGGTTCATACTCTCAATATTTGTTGATCATTCTCACTCATCGTAAAAGCATGATGTTTTTTAGATAAACTTTAAACTTCGTCAATATAACCTTGAATGCTATATTCACCTGTGTTTATAGCCAAAACGGGCTTAGTAGCAATGGTTTATTCTCCATATGTAGATCTTATATCTAAGAGTTTCTGTTTAAATTCAGTGAATCATTTCTGAGAGGTAATCTCCTCAATGGTATGCGAAGGTTCTTCCTCTTGCAGGTATTGTTTTGTCATTGAACAAGCTCTGGATTTCAATTTATGAGATTTTACTTATTTTCGTCAGGAGAAGGAGGGATTAGTTGAGAGTTAATAGATAGGTGGGGGAGGAGTGGCCTTAGGTTGGGTGTATTTCCCAGTTTTGATGGATCTTTGGTCTGCAGAGGGAGAAGTAGTTGAGGTACCAAGGGGCTAATTAGGGTATGAGTGCAGGAGGAAGGATTGGCATGGGCATAGGACCATGGTAAATGGTACTTCATGGTTCCTGGCGTTGACGATTCGAGCATAGGATAACGAAATCCTGAAAATGGATATCCCTCACTTTTCCAACCCCTTAAAGGAAATTTTACGGTGATATTTAATACCATCCACCTATGTGCATTGACGTATTACTGGAATTTGTTCCAATCAGTGACACTTGAGAGAATATTCCGCTGTGATCCAGGTGCCAGTGGTACCAATGTTATTCCGGAGATGAATATGGAAAACTACAAATAAGGCATGCATGGCAGGCGTTCTCAAGAAGATTACAGGACGCAGTCTCAAATATGATGAAATTTGCGTTTGAGCAATAAGAAGAAAATAAACCGAGATATGACTACAAAGAACTCCTCGAATTAACTTTAATATTTTTTTGGAACTGGAAATAGAGGCGAAAATAATTCTGGAAAGGAAAAAAAATAATAAAAGTATGACGTGTGCCTCTTTGTTGTACGTATTTACATGTAGGCCTGCATTACTACGCCAAATGCAGAAGAGGCTCCTAGGAGAGATTTATTATTTTTTTAAAGTCTTTCTGAATACAGAAAGTCCGATTGTGGAGTTAGTGGTACGGCACTGAGCAAATTTCGGAACCATTTATGGCACCATTCCCCAGAAGCTGTGGCCTTTAGATTTTCCAATGAAAATGTACCAGTGGAGACGAAAAAGGGAATGATATAACGGATAATGCAGACGAGTTACCGAAACAAATATGAGTTTCTCCAAATGATATCGTCCACTTCATTGGCAAGGTACTCGAGGATTTTATTTCTAGACACTCGAAAAATCTTTTCTAAAGATTTAATATTCCTGTGTCATTTCTATCAAAGGATCCGGTTGACTGAAAAAAAAGACGACACAAATAAGCAAGGATTAAAGCTATTGAAACATCTGCGAGTAGTCAATCATATTTCTGAAACAGGAGTTACATTGGTGCAAGAGTTTTATAAAATTCTAACAAAAAGAAAGCCAGAAACAATTTTTGCTGAAGGCTGTGACTGACTACACACGAAAATTTCCAGACTGCCATAGAACAACTTTAGAAATAGAATTTTGAGAACCTTTCTGTGCAATAAAAAAGGACACCTCTAATTTAAATTTGCACCTATAAGTGAAAGTAATATCTCCGTCATTGTGATAGGAAAAATGTTATCCTAAGATATTGGGTAATTGTGGAAATTGACTCGTTAATAAAAAAATTAAAATGTAACATAAGAGATTTTAAAATAAAATAAAAATTAATCGTTCGTTTTGAAAATAAAAACAATCATATTTTCTTTGCGGGGTTCCATGTAGATGTAGGAGAAGTGATGACTCCATTAAGATTGTGTTCGTTTGTAACTTGTTGTCGTTTTTCAGCAGTTGGTCATCTCATTCCCTTTTCCCATTGGGAAATTTTTTGCATTTACTTATTCTAACTTTATCTTTTAATCATTGATTGTCGTTAAAGTACCAATTATAATTCTATTTCTTGCCAAAATTCAGCGTATTTCATTTAGCATCTATTCTTTTTTCATTATTGTTATACACTCCATTTTTGCCGTCGTTTCGATGAGGAATTTTTTATCGCCCTCAGGGTTGGTTGAAAAAGTACGTCTTCGAGAAAGTATTATAGGCAGATAAAATAAGCAGAAAAAGAATACGATGATATTCACTTGGCGGTAAAGAATCAATTCTTTAATGCTGCTTAAGTGTTTTTTTTTGTATAGCAAAATTACATAGTTTAAGTTTGCCCATTTAGTTCTAAGAACACAATGTTTACGCTACAATTTTAAGTAGAGTCCGAATTAGGAGGATAATGTTTTTAATAAAGAGTGTATAAATCCCCAACTCCACTTAACCTAAGGATCAACAACCACAGGGCATCATGCACTTGCTCTCACTTTCCGTCCCTCCCGGTGGCGAGACATGCGACCACTCATCGGCGTCAATTCAATGATTGTTACAATGTATCAGTTTTGGCCTCCCTTCCCCCACTGACCACCCACTCAAACTTAATTCCATCGAATTAACATGCATATGGCTATTTAAAGCATTTCTTCCACCCGGCTTAAATATTAACCGATAATCCCTTAATTGCCTCAGCACACTCTTCCCCCCCCTTTGGACCCTACCTCCCCACTATTTCCCCTTCCCTCGGCTATCTATCATTCTTTACCTACAGTCTCATACCTAGCTCTGAGGACGGTGGATATGTGCCACCGAGAATTTAGTACCGTGAGTGTTTTTTATCTGTTTTGTGTCATTTGTTTTTGCCCAACCTGTGGTATTTTTATGTTTTTTTAAATAAATCGATATACATTTTTTTAAATTAAGGCGGTGTATGCTTTTAGTTAAGATGGTACATCTTTTTAATGAAGATGGCATTTTTTGTTAAATACGAAAATTATTCTAAATGAAATTGTCATCCGAACTCCTTTCCCTTTCGTTTCGAACAGTAAGTTCTGTGGTCAACCTTTATACAGCGGGCTTCATACCCCGCGAACCGGGAAATTGCATTGGATAAATCAATCAGCAGTCGCCTGAGAATTCGGGAACGATTCCAGTAGGAAATTAGCAATTTAACTCTCCTCTTGATTCCTCTAGGAAAGCGTTGTCGACGCATATTTACAGTCCCCCAACACTGGATAGAATTGATACGGGTGGCAGAATTGGGAGGATCTCGATCAAAGCCGAAAGGAGACTTTCTTGAATAATGAATCGCTCGGCCGCGGATGCCGCTGTCTCGCTGATATCTGAGCGCGGATTCCCGCTGAGTTTCTGCGCGCACTGCAAGAAAGGTCCCCTTGGTGGATCCAGTGGCATCATCTAGCGTGCAGAGTCGGTCGAAGGGTCCGTTTCGCCGACTAAGCTGATTACTTGTGTCTGCATCGCCAGTTTCGGCGGTGCATAAGAGGTGAGATTGCAAAGTCGGGAAAGGTCGAGTGAATTTTAACTGCTGGATTTGTGACTCTTACACACAGTGATTATTTGAATTTCGCCTTAGCAACCTTACAATGGCCAACTATAAGGCGTTGTATTTATTTCATTAATGGCCACATTTAAGGAGGAACCTGCGCTTCGAAATACTGCTTTCATTAGTTAGATAAACTCGATAACAACGAGTTATAATCGCTAAATTAGTCATTCATAAAAATTAAAAGTAATGCTAAATCAATCAAAATAGCTGTACAATGCATGAATTTTACTTAAAATGGAATAATCCTGTGATATGAAGAATGGCTGTTATATTGACTCTTAGGTATCGGAAAAATTTAAAAACTTTCTCTGGAAATACAGTAAAGCTTTATAACTACATCATTTGTGATGAATAAAATGAACTTAACTAATGAGACCTTTTGCTCTGTTAATCTCAACCTAATTTGGAAAAATGGTTTATTTATAATTGCTGACCACCAACATGACAACGCTGCCAACATATAGTAGTTTCACACCGGTTGAGCACCTTTGTTTGTTTACGTTACCTCGTAGAGTTACGTTGCATTGTGACAATATTACTCGTATTATTATCCCTTTTACTTAGCCTTAAGTTATTAAATATACCTTTGGGCTGAAGTGATGGCGTCATCATGCCGATTTAAAGGCAAATTTGTGTCAAAATGTAAAGGTAAGAGCTTGGATTATTTGAGGAAACGAAATGTGGCCGAAAGTGAATCCATCAATTCCATCGAAGCGATTCCAACGAGTGCATCTGTTGAAGGATACCGAATCGTTGACGTGCATTTTTAATTTCTTAAGAAATTTTTGCAATATTTCCCAACATAAAGTGTCATCATTGTTTAAATAATCAATGTTTATGTCTTGATTTATGAAGATTAAAGTCCCTGTCGAATGACTGACACAAAGCTCTTTAATGTTTATTTCTTTGTAGATTTTCCATTTAATAGCCTCATCCATACTATTAATAAGGAGTTGATTAGTGAAAATTAGAAACTAATGTGTCAGTTATAACCCAAATGTAATTCGAATCATTAGTATCAGGATAATAAAATAATACTTGTTCCTAGTGCCGAAGTTTCAGTAAATTTGGAAGGCTGGCATTGCAACTTCTACGGACTCACTTATGTCAGCTGCCATCGATTGTTCAGGAATGCATCCTAATTTTTATCCTCCTGCAATGACTTCATGAATAGGTAAATGTATTTACTGTTGTTTTTTCAAATTTTGCTAATTGGCTCTGGAAAACGTATCAAAGTAAATTGTTTGGTCAGTGAAAAAGGAAGTGCTCTTGTCTATTTTATTATATACTTTCGAAGAATTACATGGGTGAATATTCGATTAATTAGTACGTTCGCGAAGTTGTATTTTCAAATACTACATAGTCGGTACCCAACAGCAATATGCTTGTCTCGTGGTACCTTCATTTACCTGTACACGTTATTCTAGACATTTAATATCAATTAAACTGATGATTAAATACATAATGTGCTAGATTGTCTACTTTACGCTGAGAACTTCTATTTAAATAAGTATTTTCTACAAGTTGAAAACGATGCATATTTTTCGAAATAAACGTAAAACAATTTGAAGTAGTATTCAAAAGAACAGATAAACTATCGCAAGTCTCATTATATTCTATCATTTTCGCTTTTGAAGCGATACGCCGACAATTTCAAGGGATGTATTGAATTCCGGTCATGATTATTCGCATGTTTAATAAAATGTAGTCGCATATAGGAATTTCTTTAACAACCAGCACTGATAAATTTCATATTTCGGTGTATAGCACGTTTCGAGATGAACTGAATATTCGTTGAATGAATACGTAGAAAAATGACTCCGAAAAATCCAATTCACTGGAATTATGCAGCGGTCGACAGGTGCAATATCGCTCTTCATATTTAACCTCTGTATATTTGCAACGTTGCCACTACCTCCGCCGCATAATGGCTGCTCGCTCTGCAGAAAACCGGAAGTATGTTCTTTAAACTTAAATACTGGCGCTAACATATCGGTAACCCCTTCTAAAAAAATACATATATTAAGCATCGATGACTATTCTATGCTGTGCTAATTTTTCAACGGTATATTTCGGGCCAAATTTGAGATAAAAAATGTTTTACAAGGGAAGGTCATCATTCTCCCATAAAGACAATGTATTTCAAGGTGGAAATCCGTCATTTTCAAATCCATAAATCTTTCTTAAATGGCCGATGACATAGTAATATTTTTTCACTATTCGATAGAAAAAATAATGAGCAACAACATATGTCAAAATAAGGGGAGGTTTTCGGGCATGTTTTAAATGATGGTTCCTCCTTAAGGATTTTTGATGGGTCCTAAACTTTATAAAAGAAAAATAATTAGTTCATAACGCTGACGACGATTATTTCTATGCACAGGTTCTTTCACCAGATTTACGAACAAGCTTGTGGCGCTACTTCTATTTCTTTAGGAAATTTAGTTTCTTTCACTTTGTATAAAATCTCAAAAGTTAATTCGTGATCGATGCAATGCACCATCAGAATTTCATAAGCAGCACCACCACACACCAAGATGTCGGGAAATATCAAGAAATAAATTGTTTCATGCAAGAAATAGATATTTGTAATGCTTTTAACAGTAGAAATTTTGTAAATCATGATGAGGAGTTTAAAAGATTCAGAATTTTGTTGGAAAGGAAGAAGTGAAGAACTGAACATTAGTTTTCAATATTCTCATCAGCATGTTTTTATCCTATCAGTTATAATCGGTGGTCAGTGGTGATGCAGGTGGGGCTACAGCCCCCTTTAGGCACTTAATTTAGAATAGATAAAATCGTAATTTTGTTCATTTGTCCCAATCATGTACAAATATATAGGAATGGAGAGCTCCCAGACTTGGATCCGCTAGTGTCGGTGATTTGAAAAGGATGCCGTCTTGCGTTTTGCTATTACGGAATGAAAATAATGTTTCACAAGTAAAGCCATGTTTTTGCATTTGAATCGAAGCCTTGAAAATATTTTTAAATCCCCATTAGCGGCGTAACCTCAGTCCGCAGTCGTGGCATATCTTAAAAATATATATATGATCATTTCAATACACCGTCATCATTCCACCACCAGCACCAGCGCACACTAAGGTATACGGAAAGATGAAGTGTTTTCAATGCAACCACACGAGTGTAACGATTTCAATAGTAGATATTACGTAAATTATGCTGTGCATCATATTTTGAGCAGCGAAGAAAACACAAAATTTTGATGGAAAGGAATATGAGAAGAAAGAAAAACAGTTTCCTTGTATTCTTGCCAGAAATTCCTGAATGCTATCAAATTAGATCTAGCCCAGGAAATGAAGCATTTTGGCTTGCAATTTTTTCAAACTGAATCGATTTTCTTGAAATTTTCACAATAAGTAGGGTATATACCAAGAATCAAAATCTATATCATGCCGACGGGCGCTTTTACCCTGGGGGTGGTTTCCACCCCATCTCGGGGGTGGAAAATTTTAATTATATTTTGACCACAGGAATCGATAGAAAAATAAAGTTTAAGAATAAAATGTTCTTTCCATTTTTTGCGTAAAATTAATATTTTTCGAGTTATTTGCGATTGAAAGTAACAGTTTTTTGACGAAAAAATCAACGATTTTAATCGATTATAGGCAAATAACTTGAAAAGTATTAATGTTAATAGGAAATTGTGGGTTACAAAACTGTAGCTTATAAAAAATTAAATAAAAATCTTATTTTATATTTTCTTTATGACCAATTCGGACCGAGCTACAACTTGTTTATGGTTATCTATTGTTTGTCATACGCTAAATTTGAAAGATTCAATACCAAATAGCGGGAATAATGTAATTACCGAGGAAAAATTATGCAATCTGTTTAAAAGTGTTTTTAAAAAACTTTCTTATAATGAGAAAAAATATTTTTTATCATGAAATTTGAGCGAGATATGATTAAAAATAAGATCAGTCCCTACTTTTTTGTACGAAAAAAACAGTGAAAACAACTCCTTATTACCACACTAGACAAAATTAATCAATGCCCTTCAGTATTTCTCTTTATTTAAGTATTGTTAATTGATCCTAGAAGTTTTTTTAATTTACAACCCTAAATTTTGAAAAAAATGGAGGAAAAAGTGAAAAGTCATTTTCTACAATTTCGTTAAAATGCTCTTTTTTTCAAAATAACTCCAAAAAAACTGGAGATAAGAAAAAAATGCAAGAGTAATAAATTATACCTTCTTTATTTTCAAATATTTTGGTGTGATTTAATTTTCTATACAATAAATATTTGGTGAGATATTGATAATTAAAACTTCTATTTCCAAGGGAGCTCCACCTTATTTAAACCCTTAAATCCCTCCCCTTTCAAAATTAATGACTCGAAAAAATTTTTATTCACATGACCTTGTAGTCATTAAAAACCCTACAAAATAAAATTTAAATGGACTTTCTATCATAAAAAATATAGGAGCTATGTTTGAAATACCAATCAAATTTATTATCGAAAAATTCGAAATCCACAATTCAGAGCATAATATTCCTCATAATCAGCATATACTTTGTGTACTTTACGTTAGAAGCTAACGATGCACTCAAATTTGCTACAAAATAAACACACATACCAATAAGATGTATATATACATACACATATGTGAGTATGTGTGCTCTCGCTCACAGTGACCTGTGAGCATGCATGTGGTGGGAAGACTGAAAGCCATACAGTCTCCGTTTGATTGTGTTTCATGTAATGTCTACATAAATGTACATTTATTTGTTTATGTTACCATGACGAAGTTTGTTCTGTTTATCATATTGTTATATCTTTTCTGTGCTGTGATTAAAATCATGAGAGAAAAAAGTGAATAGATAATAAAAAGAGTAAGAAAGTGAATAAGAAGATACAATGTGAAAAATAATTTTTATTTTTAGGGTAAATTATTTTTTTTATATTGACCCCCAATAATGGTTGATTATTATGGGTTGAAACACCTTAAAATTATTTTCCAAACAAAAAAAATAATTATACATATAATTTAAACTAAAGTTTACTCGTATTTAGCTTTAAAAAATAATTTTTTAAGTTTTAGGTTTTAGGGGTAGTTTTCACCCCTAAAAAATAAAAGGCGCCCTTCGGCATAGTATAGATTTTGAAGAAGGGGGAATGATTAGTCTAATCCCAAATATTTATGCAAATCGATTCGGTTTGAAAAAAATTTTTAAAGGAGGTATGATTAGTATAAACACAAATTTTTATGCAAATCGATTCCGTTTGAAAATTCTTTTTTCATTAACCCCCAATGAGGGTTGTTTATTATGGGTTGAAACACCATAAAATTATTTTCCAAACATAAAAAAATAATTATACATATAATTTAAACTAAATTTTACTCGTATTTAGCTTTAAAAAATAATTTTTTAAGTTCCAGCTTTTAGGGGTAGTTTTCACCCCTAAAAAATAAAAAGCGCCCTTCGGCATAATATAGATTTTGAAGTAGGGGGTATAATTAGTCTAATCCCAAATTTTGGTGCAAATCGATTCAGTTTGAAAAAATTGCAAGGTTTTACACTTTTTTGAGCTTCATTTCCTGGACTAATCGGTGGTTGTTTCCTTTTGTTGAAAATATTTAGTTGATATGGAATGACAATTATGTATAACTATACAAGCACAGCCATATTTTGTATTCCAGAAAATCCCCATTAGCGAAGTAACCTCAGGCGACAGTCGTATGGAGTAGAGGTGGGCATTTCGGTTCAATTTGCGGATTAGTTCCAAAACAAAATAACATAGACCAAACAATAAATTGGGAACATTTGCCATTTCACCGAATGCAGGGACGTAGAAAAATTACAAGAAACCAATAGGTATACGGTAATAGGTTGAAATATCAATTGATAGCAGATTGGAGCACTTTTGCGAGTAGACATTTGGTACCGTCCTGAATTCTGCTGTGGGTCACATAAAAAAATTAGTACATAGTAGTAAACAGAACTGAGTAATTAATAATATTCTTTTGGAATTCGTGAACCACATATTTACCTCTTCGTCATAAACTTTTATTTCCTATATATGTTATCCTTATTCTGCAAAAATTATCTCTCTTTCCATTTCATCAAGAGTACAAGCATAAGTGGATTATATTATATCGACTGTTGATGCACGATGGTAATTTTATATGATTGATGCTCCGGGCAGTGATACGCTTATTCAGAATACACGTTGACGGTCGTGAAGATTGCCGATCGTCTCTTGTTTACCCGTGAATTTTCCTTTTTTCTACGTTATTGCACCCTCGCTGACGTCACGCGGGTGACGCATCCCCTGCGCCCCCGCACACTGCTCAGCTCTGTAAAGATTTGTGGGTGCGGGATATGTTCCATGAGATTATTCCACCGATGGAATACTCAGCCTCTATCGGGTGTATAGACGGGCCGCGATGTCACCCCGCTGTAACTATGATGAATGGACATAGAAAATTACTTGAGGTGCCTAATAATCAAGCATAGCGTTAGTGATCACGCGTAAGAGTTATCTCTTCTGGGGCTCTCTGAAATTTTAATCAGTATAATGCATTCGTACCAACGTTTTTGAGTGATGAATGTTAATGGATCTTTCACTCCCTAAATAGTAATGAATAGTATTTTTAATAAAGGAACTCAAAAGTATACACCCTTTTTATGAGTTGTTTACGTCATTATTATATGAGTTCATTCCACCGCTCATGGAAATGCTCCTTAAAAGATAGTATAAAAAAAATTGCGTAAACAAAAACGAAGGGGGAGTAAGCTGAGAAGCGGTGGTTTGCTCGGCTAAAGCTCGTGACGTCGTCCACTCACCTACGAAAGAGTCAATGAAGTCGAATTTTTGTCGCCCAAAGCAAAATTTACTACGGGTCGAAATAAATAAAATACGGGTCTGTCTTTTAATTTCAACTATGTTACAATAGATAGCGAAGAAAAATTAATGAAGGAGCCAATTTCTATTTCTCCCTATGCATACCGAAGGCAGCGGAAAGAAGCATGAAGCCAGCAAAGAGAGGGAAGACGTATCTCAAAGCGTTGTGTACATCGATGGCTGAGTCGGTCTTTTCTGTGATTTAGATCACCACTTACCATTCACATGAGTGAATCATTCACGAATCATCGATCGTGTTCATAAGTTCACAAGATTAAAATCGTGTTAGCCCAGCTGTTTCCAACTTTTGTTTTTCCTCCTCTACCCCATATTCTTATAACTTACATTCTTTCCCCAAAATTGTAAAGTGAATATTTTATTACATAATTTAAGTACGGGTAGATGACACTTTTATTTATAAATAATCGTACAAATAGAAAATTTGTTTTCAATACCCCATTTAATATGTATACATACATATCCTGGTTAAGAGATGCATAGTTCCTGACGTCCGCCATTAGTGATTATTTTCGTCGTACCCCCAAGAGGTACGTGTACCACCGGTCGGGAACCACTGTGCTAGTTGAACGTTCACAACCGACAGTTGCGAATAGAGACGGGGGAAACTCATTCAATTTTCGTCTTCCAGGAGCACCGTAGACCATGCATCGTTTACGGCCTACCTTGATATGCGGTGACTCTTCTCTCTGAACTCTTTGGGCCGAATTTTGGGCAGCTATTGGAACGCGGAGACATTTTCACAATATGAGGGCTCGCTGAAAGAGTAGGAGAAGGGAATGCTTCGGTGCTCTGGGACCGGCATCGAAAGAAATTGTTTTCAGCTCCCTCGGGGGAAACAGGAAGAGCCTCCGCATTCCTTCGGAAGAATATTCTTCCCCATTTTATTCGGTTGTGTATTTGTGGATAGCAGAAACGAGATTGTCTCCTTTCAACCAAGGCTTACCTTACACTCGCATCTCATTTTACTACCTGTTTCCCCGCGGGGTTCTTTGGTGAGTTACTGGCCGTACTCCCTACGCATCTTTATCGGTGGTCCAGGAGGTATTTTAAATATAAGTGTAGGATCGCTCGCCTGAGATACAGAGCTGTGAGATGTATCCTATGCCTTGCGAGATGGTGTACTCGGTTTGTATCTTACGCGCATGCATAGACCTGTACCTTCAATAGGGAAAGATAATTTTTCCTTTACGAAGAATAGCAAAGTAAGATACACACGAAAGTAGTTTTTTCCGAGGCATTCCATAGTATACAGGCATAGAGATACCATTTTCTGTTTTATGAAGTAATGCATCCACTTAAATTTGGCAGACTCACCATTTACTTGACAAATGTTTGAGTTATTTGCATATTTTCAGAAATATAAGCTTCATGGCGAGCTCTTGTATTCGTGTGCTAACAACGGCTTAATTTTTAGAGCTTAATCCTGTTTAGGATTCTGTAAACTCTGAAATTGTGTTTTTATGTTTAGTTGTGCTTTGTAATATAAACAGCACATAAATATAATTAAAAGCAATGTAAATTCAAATGTACTTAAATCCTCATTGGTTTTATTAACCAGGCGATCAACTTGAAAGGCAGCAGCTTAATTAAATGTGCGGTATTATAGATGTACTAGAGTGGTAATTACCCACCATTATTATGTTCGGCAAGATTCATGAAAACCTATAAGTGTATTTTGTATTAGCCAATTTGCATCAGTTTTTTTAATAACATGTTGCTGAAAATATTCTCGCATTCAATTTTTAATTATTTTATCTACTGCGTATGTGTTCACAGCACTAAGCCGCTAGCCACCCCATTTCTTGTATTTGAGCTACAGCAGTTTAAGTGCGCGCTAGGCTTAGATTGCTTGAACAACTGAGAATGGACATCTTTAAGAGCGACACGGAGAACATAATATTAGAGCCACACTATATTTCCAGGTCCGATAGAAGCGATAAATTAAGAGATATGTTTTCCTGAACGGACAGATATGGGAATTCGTTTTTCCCCCGAACCATGAAGGGCTTCAATAAGTGCTAGTCCTAATGACTTAGTTACAGCTCTTCATTATTATGTGTAAATGGCTGGTGTTCTAACGCCCCCTGCCACACGCCTCTTACGGAGTATAATGAAGATGTAGATGAAGTGATGACTCCAGTAAGATTGTGTTTGTTTGTTACTTTTTGTGTCGTTTTTCAGCTTATCCTTCCTTTCAATTGGTCATCTCATTTCTGGCTACTTTTTCATATTTTTTTCCCGATAGGCCTTGTGTGGGTGAGGGGAAAATTGATTTTTTTTGTGTCGTTTTTCAGCTGTTAATTCTTTAGAGAAGCATGGTTTGTCACCTATCCTTCCTTTCAATTGGTCATCTCATTTCTGGCTACTTTTTCATATTTTTTTCCCGATAGGCCTTGTGTGGGTGAGGGGAAAATTGATTTTTTTTGTGTCGTTTTTCAGCTGTTAATTCTTTAGAGAAGCATGGTTTGTCACCTATCCTTCCTTTCAATTGGTCATCTCATTTCTGGCTACTTTTTCATATTTTTTTCCCGATAGGCCTTGTGTGGGTGAGGGGAAAATTGATTTCTCAAAATTACGTCCGCACATCGGCTTTTCCATCGGCGCCGCAAGTCCTTCCGCTTTCTTCTCCCTTGTCCCGCTGTCAAGCGCCTGGCAGCAGGAGGCAAAATTCCCATCCCCACTATATGTATAGAGTTCCCCATCTTCCCGAAAAATCCACTGGCAGGGTGACGGCGGAGAACCAATGCTCTTGGCCTTTTACTGTGGGTACGACGTGGAGTGCATTTTTTTCCATCGAAAAACCGCCTTCTCTCTCTAAATGTAAGATACGGCGTTACTTTGTGGAACTTTTTCATGTTAAAAATACAAATACTTTGTTTTTATTCCAAACTTTATTTCAAACTGCATGAAATAAAGAAACCTGATGTTAGCACGATATGCAGAAACCCGGGTCGTACTACTGGAAATAAAGTTTGAAATAGAACGAAGTATTTTTATTTTTAGATTATCTCTCTTAAGAGGACGCGTCATTCCTGCTTAAAGAATCTGAATTACTGGTTTAGTTTTCGAGTATATAATGTGAATAATTGAAGCCTTAAATCCCAGAACAGTGCATTATTTTTTCACGTTTTGTCAAAACTCATAAGATACACAGCACATAAATATCATGTTTCAATTGCAATTTAAAATTTGATTGATTTTCCTAAGCAGAAGAACAACTTGTGAGATACCGACTTCATTAAATGCGCAGTACTAAGTACCAACGTTCTCGAATATGTGCACGAATACGTGTGTCAGACACTATTTTTATTGTGACAAGATTCATGAAATACCTAATAAGTAAAGATTCTATATGATAAGGCATTCAGAAAAGTTTCTGAAACAAGCCGCTTTTTATGTGAATTTTCATTGCTACCAACGCCTACACTTCAAATCTTTAATATGAATTGACATGCCACATTACCATTAACATATCCACTCGTAAAAGGTCCAAGTAGCACCCTTCGTAATGCCTTAATTATATAACAAAATATTCTATCCCAAATTCCTGACGCATGAATTTCTGCCGTTTTGGAAATTATGAATTACATTGGACTTTATTTGGATTGAATCATGGATTTTATTTGAAATATCAACTCAATTAATTTACTATCACGGGCCTTTCTTGCGAATGAGGTATTTTGCAACTACACAGCAATTCAGGAAAATCAATTAAAAGAGGTATAAAAAACCACAAGTCTTAAACATAGCAAATACAAAGAATAGAGAAGAGACAATGATAATAAGGGAAAAAAGATATGAACCTGTACAAACACTTTATGAAAACTTTTTCTCCCTTTTTTTCCTACGACGTAACAGTTTTCAATTTAAGATGGAATTAAATGATAAGGGTTGGCTTTATCTTTTCTGAAAATTGTAAGAATATTGCTTAACTTTCAAACCAGTAGCACGAGTTCCTACCGGAAGGCATAACATTATGGACTAAAATTACTTCCTGAAAATTTCCACTTTTGCTCTGTTTTCATTCGTATTAAACTTCAACTCTAATTACTTAAAATCGCATATTCTGTCACTTTTTATCAGTGAAACATTTTATACACTATCTTACACTACATGTACCTCATAACCTCTTATTGTCGTAAAAGTACCAATTATAATTCAATTCATGCCAAAATTTAACGTCATTTAATATCTGTTCTTTTTTCATTATCGTTATAGTCTTCATATTTTATTTTGCCTCTTTGAATATTGTTCTATGAAGATATTTTCATATATTATATTTTATTCGGTTGATTCCTAAGCGATTATTAGTTATGATTAAAAGGAATGTGTACCTGCTACGTACACAGCTATACCATGCTTGTATTACTTAATATTCAGAAGTCGAGAAGTGATATTTCATTGTATTGTATTTATGAAAATATGAGCTTCGAGCACTTAATATCATATAATTGAGTTTAGTGACTCAGATGATACCTTATGGAAATGGAGAATAAATATAATGGTAATCATAAAGCAGTTGTTTTAAGAGATTAATTTTTAAATAAATTAATTAGTTTTAGGATAAGCAGGTTATTTTTTTATATACGAGTATTACCTTTCTAATGACTTTGTTTATTATCGAATCCTATCTCGGTTGTGATATGAAATCTGTGGAAAAATAACACTGTTTTATCTTTATCATGATATCTACCTATATCAGTTGGTTGGTACTCGAATAAAAAGGAAAGAGGAAATCCATTGTGTGGGAGAAGGAAGAGAAGAAATTCTCTCGGTCTTTTACTATAGGAAAGGCCAAGAATGCAATTTTTTCCCCGAAAAACCGTCTTCTCTCACTTAACGAGAAAAACGGCGGGATGGAGTGAAAAAGACTGGTGTTTGGGAGAAAGAGATGTTCGTCCTTGCTGGAAGGGTGGGATAGGAGACGGAGCAGAGCTGTGGGCAGGGGGAAGACGGGGGACTAACGCAGTCTTCCCAGAAAACTGGAGACCCAATCGCTCAGCCCGCGTGACGCAAACGAGCGACGTATTAACAGTGATGTTGAAAAATTAAGGGTCTGAGGTTCTGGAGAGGTTTGTGTGGCGGAGTCGGGGGCCCTTGTTAATGGGGTGTGGGGTAAAACGAGTGCGTGGAAGGGGACTAACCACTTAAAGGAACACAGTACCGCCGCAAGGGATTGTGGGATTGGATTGAAGCACTGTTGGAGTGGGGTTCCCTGAGGCATGTTTGGAGTAAGGGGATCAGGAGCAAGGACACACTCAGGTCACCGACTGTTTATCAAATGAAAGAGAAACACTAGGAAAGAGAAACAGGGCACCGGAGAAAGTAGAAGGTCAAGCAGTTAATTTTTTTCTCAGCTGTGCTAGACAAAAGATATATTTCTCGCGCTAAACCAAATTTAGGGCGTGTTAAGGTCTAACTGTATTTTTGTAGAAGGTTATGTACGACTGCATGAGTTGAAACTCCACTTGTACATTAGTGGTGACACCAGGTAAGATGTTGAATGATGATATGTGTTGAAAATTTCTTTCAAACATATTTAAATTTAGATCAATGAATGGCGTATGAAAGAAGGTAGTCGAGGAATGTACAATTAGTAACTTTTATCACTTTTTCCTAATTTTAAACATCATGAATTTATAGGTATATTATGTATAACAAGTGAAATGAATTGTTATTAATGTATTATCCCATTAAATTAAGACTAATTGCTCCTGTTGACTCTAAATTTTTATATTCCTTTAATTTTAAATTTCTGTTTGTTTGCTTACTTTTCATTCACCCTTGCAAAATGAGTACTACCAAAAGAGTTAATCATAGTTTATCATGATCAAGTCTTCTTACAATCATGGTCCTCATATGGTATAATCGGTTGAATGCTGGTCAAATCAAATATATATGGGCAATATGTGTCTGCACACAAAATATGGATAAAAACCCGATGTAGATGTAGCATGGATCAATTTTTGTTATGCATGTTGAGCGTTCATGCGTGGGCAATATGGCTCATGGAGAGGAAATAGATAGTCTCTCTTTATATAATAAGTCTGGATATGCATTTCAAGCATTTGAATTCATATTTTGACATAGTTCTGTGTTGGGTGAAAGAAAATTGAGAGCTTAGACTTCATTAACTGCAATGAAGTCTTCAAATCAACTTTTTCTATGCTCAAATACTCGCTTATGAGAGGCCAAAAACAGATTATTTGAATGTCAACATATTTTGACGGCTTTCTTGTCTCCGTCTTTAGTTCAGTGTCATCTTCTTCGAAAACTGCGTTCTTTTGAGCAATTCATTGCGGTCATTGCCCTGTTTTTCGTGGGAATGGCGTATTTAAAACTTCAAAATAGTTTGGGTTGCGTAAAATGATCATTTAGGGCTATATGAGCCGTGGTTTGTAGATTTAACGACTTTCCTCGTGGCAGGAGATGAAGATAACATCAAATGCATCTGAAGCAGGACCGTAAGGATTTTATCCTCCTTTGATGTATAGATGAGACAAAGAAACAGGTGATTCGACTTACTATTTTATTACCCAGAAGGAAATTTAGATGCCATCAGCGGGTCAAATGTGAAAGATAGCTCGGAAAACGGTGTCCTGCCTGGTAATTTATTGCTTATATTGCACCGATTTTCGCCGAAACGATTTCTTAAGACCACGAAGGCTGTTTTGGACATGACGAATGATCGTTCGAGACCTAACGACAAGGTGGTTAACGAATTTAACTACCTACTCCTTGAGAAAATAACTACAGGATTCCCGAAGTTATTGCGAAGATTTTATCTTTGTTTAATACAAAGATGAACGATAAGGAAAAGTGATTCGATTCGTCACTTCGTGTTTCGTTAAAAAAATGTGGTCTTCATCTACATTCAAGCTGTAAAGTGTTCGACAAATATGCAATTTATCGCTTACAATCTCTGGACATGCGTGGAAACGATAATGTAAACCATTAGGTAAGCACCTTCCAGCACCTGAGTGTCCAAATAGTCATATTTTAGTTTTGATCTTAAGTTGTAATTATAACATTTGTTCCTATTACGTTAAAACTGTGAAAGCTAAATAACAATTGATTTTTTTTATAATACTGGATAACTCGTTTACGATCTGCGGAATCATTGTGTCCGCTACATGTTAAATGCAGTTTAGAATGATATATTTAAATTAATTCTTGGGACCAAGGAGACTTTTAATTAAATTACGCATGAAATTAAAAGAAAAATTAGTCAGTACTCGGATTCTATTGCTGGATTTTTTATTACTACATTCGTGGCTTTATATGGACGTTGTACTGAGGTAGGTAACTGTGATGTGCGTATGTTACAGTGGTTTGCAAATGTTTCTTAAGAAATCGAGCGGCGCCACTTCTGCTCCAAAGATTAATTGAGCTTCAATTACTGCTATTGTTGTCTTTGGTTACACACTGCATACATTTCGTTTTTTTGTAAATAAATGCTGTTCTTGAAGGTGGCAGCTCAGAATACACCGTATGTTTGCATATCAATCTTTATTTTGTTGATTTATGTTTCTTGCATTTATTTGTCAGAGAGATTTAATTACTTTCTGGCCACCGGAGTTCCTATTGGTTTGCATTTTGAGAATTACATTGCACTCCCAGGAACTATCCACGTTTAATAATTACGATTACTGTTTCAACGCAACATCGTGCGTATGCTTGGCCTTTTAAAATTGAGTTTATGGTTGCTTTTGCTGGTGAAATAGTGCACTGTGGTGATTTCTGGAGTAGACATTTGAGGTTAGTGTGCGTTACTTCGCTTTATCTTTAATTACGTTTTCGTGAGGTTGATGACATTTTCTGTATTGTGAAGGGCTCGTGTCAAACATCTTTGTTGGAACTGAGATTCAATTTGCATACTCCGACGAATTGCTGTCCAAAATGTGTCGAGGGAAATTCCTAGGTGCACAATTAACCTTGCAGTAGTGGTATTACTGTAGCCGTCGCCTTAATCAAGTATTTGTTTCTCTCGAATGAGTAGACAAAGGTACTTCCATTCGTATATTCATTTGTGTTCCGAAAATCTTTGGGGAGTGAGTGGTGAACAGAAATAGTTGTTTAATCAAGGTTAAAATTCCTCATTCAACCGCGTAATACTGGGAGAATTTGAATCATTCAAATAAAAACCAAACCTAGGCGGACAACGCAATGCGAGTGACTGAACGAGGTACATATCGGTGATTAATTAATAAAGCTGAGAGTTCTGCGTGTGGTGAATGCCTCTGCACTTATATTTTAATTATTTTTTATCCTGCCGGCTACTTTCAAGCAGCAGACAAGAGCAGGGATGGCAAGTGAAACGAAACGAAAATGTTTCGTTTCGACCTGAAGGGAAACGAAAAAACGAGGCTTAGGTTTAGTTTCATTCCTAAACGAAATTGAAATCAACAAGGAGTTTAGTCTCGATCCGGGACGAAACTTTACATCCGGGAAGGAAACTAAATTAGTCGAAACTTCGCTGCTCGTAGTTAAGGTTCGATCCCAGAAGTTGAGTGGAGGGGGTTTAGAGAGAATAGTTTTAACCCCTTACGTTTGACATACGTGCAGTCAGGTTGAGCTGATTGAGCTTAAAAATCGAATGGCCGATTTTCGTTCACCGCTCTCCTGTTAGTGGTAAAAATATGAGTTCCCCATGCATCTAATGGCGGTAGTCCGAACCTCTACTCCATTCAACCATACTTCGTACTTGGCACGAAGGTCGAAACTAAACTGCTCCAATATGAAGCACGTGGTCCCTCTGGTGCAAATTATTACAGTGTTTCGTTTCGTCCCAAATTTTTACTTTAGTTTCGACCTGAAAAAGTTTTTCTCCAATTTTGTATTAAGCCTGAGTTTTGCTTCCCGGGTTTAAATCCATTTCGTTTTGTATGATCTTAGGTTTTCCCGGCGTATCAGTTGCGGAAAAGTTTCTCGGGTTTTCCACCGGTTGATGTCGTCCATGTCTCCCGACGTTTCGATCCGCAACTTGCTGATCATCCTCAGGGGATCTTCCGCAATTCATTCGGAAGATCCCCTGAGGATGATCAGCAAGTCGCGGATCGAAACGTCGGGAGACATGGACGACATCATCCGGTAGAAAACCCGAGAAACCATTTCGTTTTGTTTCTACATTTCGCTCCACGGAACGAAACTACTGATTTTTTTCTGGTTTTGGCTTTCGTTTAGTTTTCCTTGCCATCCCTAGACAGGAGTCCCGCGGTAAGGCCATCAATGATAACTCATCCAACGTAAGTTCACGCAACACATTGGTTAATTTTGGTTATCTATTGGAAACCGGAGTGCCAGTTTGTGTGCCTTTGCCCTCACTTTAGGATTAAGGTTATAGTATTACAAACTGATCTTTTTGCTATGACGAGTGATAGTTTAGTTAAATACTGGGCGTTTTTAATTTTACGTCCATTCTCCTAATTTTAGGGTAGTGAAAGAAGCTCAGTTTGATGTGGAGATTCTCATAAGAAGGTTGTGAGCAAAAGATCAAATTAAAATACCTCATCCTATACTATAGTTACCACTTCAGGCGCATTTTAAATAGTTTTCAATGATGTCCAAAGCGCTGTGATTAGAGCAGAACGACACATTTCGTTTCAAAATTTCCAAAATCCAGCTTTTGCTCTCGCGATAAATAGCATGGAAAAAGTTATGATTTAGCTTTCATTAAATAACGATGTGGTTTCAGTAATTTATAAGAAGAGAGCAGGAATAAGATGGCATAGATTTTTCAGAGGCTGCCAGATCCCTTAAAGTGCATCACTATCACTCCGTCCGTCGGATGAGACGTCAAGTCGTAGTCCCCTTGGCCACGGGCGTACCCAGCGAGAAGCAGGGGAGGACAGCTCCCCCCCCCCCCCCCCCTTGAAGCAAATATCGCGAAACTCTAAGCAAAATCATTATTAAATGATACGAAAGTATTCAACAAATATTCTTTAAACCAAAGAAAAGTATTATGCATTAGTATAAGATATCTAACTAAATTTAAACTATTTTTTCAAGGAAATAATCTCATAAGCTAATAAAGCGCTGTTATAATTTTCTTAAAATGTTGGTTTCATTCACCTTTTCCACCCTAAAATGTCACAACTTGGCTTGCCCCCCCCCCTAGACCATGGCTTACTCCTCCTAGTTCTGATCCTGGTACCCTCTTGCCCTTGGCGCCATTTGTTAGAAGTTGGGTTATGTCGTAAAAAATCGAAAAAAAGCTGTAAACTATTAGTCATTCCGGTTTCTGTTAAACCATACCTATTCCAAACCTCACCATTTCTTTATAATAACCCTGTCTTTCATTATATCATCACGAATGTTAGTTTCTGTATATAGGCGTAGTTTCAGCTTAGTTCTTAGTGAAATTAACTCACCTTATCATCTACTTCGCGAGTGGCCAGTTTTGACAACTCTTTTTAGCGCGCGGAGTATGACAACACATATAGTGGCTGAATGGAGAATCATCTATTGTATTATTCGTATTTATCAGGTGTAGAGAGAAAATTGAAGGTCACGAAGCGATTTAGTCACTTCCCTTTCTTTTCTCGCCCAACTGATCTTGAGGAAGGGAAGAGAGGAGAAGGGTTGGCGGAGAAGACGATCAAGAATGGAATGAAAGTGGGAGAGTTATTTTCCGAATGATTGATTGATCGCTCATCGCTTTGAGGACCCATTGGGACAAAAATACAGCGACGGGAAATCTTCTCTCTACTTACACAGAATCGATTCCTAGTTTGTTCTCCGGAGACAAGTGAGTTTGAAAATTTTGACGAGGACTTGGTGCGATATTGCGGATTGATTTACAAATGGATACGAACTTACGAGGGTCCCCTTGATGGATTGCCATGTCACTGTTGAAGTATCTGAATCCCAGTGACTACTCGCGGTGAGATATCAACTTATTGTATTCGCTACAAATTACTCTTGCTCACCAAAACTGTTTTAGTCCCAGCGGGAAGTCTACTATATTAGCGGGAAGGATATTAGGTGTACGACGGAAGATGCTGTAAATATTACAATTTGGGGTAGGCCATCTTTCACATTCTCCAATTATTTGCTAGTTATTACATTGAAATTTGCATTTCAATTTATATATATATAAATATATATACCCGTTTCTATTGAATAAAGCATTATTCTGTTTTCATGGAATTAGTTCTCAAATAATCGTTGAATTAAAATATGCTTCCTTTATCAATTTTTTCCCAATGAGTTAGTGTTTTAGGTTTTAATTTAACCATGCTTAATTCAAATTGGCTAATAAATGGTAAAATTCATGGTGATAAAGGCCTTAATTAGCTCGTCAAGGCTGTACGAAAGTATTTAAATTATTCATAACATTTAGAGAGATTGCAGGCATCTGTCTGGACAGCGTAAGAAAGAGGCTCAAATTGTTGACTTTTCGCATTCCTAACTAGTACCATCGGTATAATGGCCAAGAAATGGATGATTGTGCATTAAGACACTTTAACCCATAATGCGCATTGGAATACATTTATTATGGTAGCATGGTGAATATGTTCATAAAAAGTATGGTTTTCAATCGGAGGTTATGAACTACTTATGAGAGAGCTTTAAATATGATTTCACTGTCTGATATGCTACAATGGTGGAATCAGTCAGAAAAATTATACCTCATCTATCTTTCTTATATTGTTTTAGATCAATTAATGTCCATAGTATAATTTGTATTTTACAAATAAGACTCAAGTGCAGCTAATCCGTGTACCTGTTGGTCAAGTAATGAGTGATCTGAGGTCCAGGGAAGTAATGAAATCATTCGGTGGTCGATTATTTTTTATTACCAACGAGTATTTTCAATAGTTACCGGAGAAAAAAAATGAAAGGTGTTAAAAAGATCGAATGCGATTAAAATACTGATGAGATTTGGTTTGATGTGGGAGTTTTGTCAAGGAACGGAGAGGGCCGCCGAAGATTCAAAACTGTTTCTTTTTGAGAGCCCCTCCCCGCTTCTGCTTTCGCCTCACCGGGGCGAAGTGCGTGGGTCCTTTTGGAGCGGTGCCTGTGGAGTGTCTGCTATTCACGATAATTGGCTCGGCGCCGTGGGGGACGGAAGGCGTTCGGACACGATCAAAATCGATTGACTGTGAATTAATGGCCTTGATTCTTACACAACCTGTTCTCGACGGGATGCTCGTGTTTATTTTTTTTACGAGCGTTTTGATGCAACCCTGTCAATTTTTTCCCAGTCTGACGGCTTTTTATCTTTGACAGGAAGATTTCAATTCCTTACCTCTGATTTCATGCTGTTTCGGTTTAAATACAAGAAACACTTTCTATTTTCCACGATTATAAACTTATATTCCCGACCTTGTCGGGAATACCCACCCAGGTCGGAGACAAACAAACCTAGGTCGGAAATAAAAGTTTATAATGTTGGGAAATTTTAAGTGTATCTTTCGGTATGGAAAAATTCCACTCCATCACACACGGTTAGTTCGTCTGCATTTATAATAAGAATACAATATACGTTCTTTCTCACGTAAAATCAATTGGATATTTTAAAAATATGTATTTCTGTTTTGTATTTCTTTTCAGTTATTGCCTTCGGAGAGGGACTTATAAGTTATGCATTTTATTATTTTCAATTGACAAATGGTTGTCTGTAAATGATGTAGACAGTTGTTAGAATGTTATTATTGTGGAAGTAAGTAAACCAAGAAATGAGAACGGTCTGCGAAGTAAAACTAAGCATCTATCATTTGCGGTAAACTGCTAAAGCTAAAGAAAGCGTATAATAAGAACACGATTGGTAGATGAAACTACCGCCTCATCCTGGTAGTGTTGCGCCATTTTACTTGTTTTAAGTCATAAATTTGCTTCTCATATTTCCATCAACTGATACCTACGTTAAAATTTGTCTTATGGAAGCATGTATATTTAATCTTTCACAAAAAAATATCCTTTCCACCAGAAACCATGCATGTTTCAATGTCTACCATATCTATTATTATATCTATTTGTGTATGTTTACATTTTTGCTTTAATTGATGAGTCATTATGGCAAATTTTCTTACAGAATAATAATGAAAAAAATCCAACTGCGCACACATTTACGTAAATTACTGCACTACTTCTGTTATATTTATTGGGACGAAATTACGATTTACTTTTCGATATCAAATAATGTAATATTTAAGACTATTCGCGGCACTCATTTGAACGTTGAGGATCACGTAAAAATTCGGATGGAATTGAAAGAAGCTTAATTTCAAGTACCCGTGACTTTGTCTCAACCAGTTTCTATGATGATATCATTTGGAAAATACATAAATTATCAATGCGGATTCAATATCTTTGGCCTTGCTTGATCCAAAAACCAGCTGAATGAGGTGGAATGTTTCACAGATTCCAACACGAATTTACTTACGGTACAAGGGTATAGATAACTGATATTGAGACAGTTTTATTGCCAATTCATTTCGCTGGAGAAAAATCCAGGTGGTCATTTTCCGTTCGGAATCTTTGACATAAATAGTTTTAATGGTCTTTCGCCGAAGCGGTTGAACCAATCACATTAGGTTCCTGCTTTTGATATTCCGCCGAGAATGAACGAATTCTTCTGAATAACAGATTTTATGGCTTTGCGGCATAACTATTTTGCTTTATTTTATCACCCGTTGGTGTCGCTCTAGAATGTATCAGGCAGGGATAAGGGTTAATCCGGAATATCTAGTTGAGGACGCATGCAATTTTATACAAGGTGATTTTTATTTTTACGATTCGTATTTTACAGCTTCCATCGTACCGACTTAAAAGATATTTACGGAGTGAATAATGGGCTACTATTGGGCTGAATACCGCTGTAAATCTCATTATTTTCTCTTTTTGTAACTTTATATGTCTTTATTTGGAATATTATGGCTCAATTTTCCTCCAAATGTATTTTTAATGCAAATAAAACTCATGAATGCGTCTAGCATTCATAAGAGAAATTGGTTTGTCTGTTCAAAACCTTGATATGAATGTTCTTTCCTTAGAGACTTTAAAAAATTTTAGCTCACATAACATTTTGCATGATTTTTTTATATTTGCGCTACTATTTTTTTCTGCTCCAAATGAAAGCATCTAATAAGTAGTACATTAACGAATGATAGTAACTAGGAACTTCTTTGAGTTGTTCTCAACTGTTGTACCTGTAGGAATACTTTTGATCAAAGCTGAATAATTAATAAAGTTTAATTACATTTTAAGATCCTAAGTAAACTTGAAAGTTAAATATATATTTTAATTTTTTGGCAGACTAGGAATTTAATTTTCAAACAAATGGTATTACAATTTCTGAGTTAATTACTATAGTTATAAATGTATCAATATGTTATAAATACTGTTTCTTTCTGAGTTATATTCTTTCTGTATTATTTATTCGCTTATTGTTTAAACATTTTAATTATTCGTAATAATGACCTGATTGAAGCTGCAAAATATAATGCGATAGAAGATGGCTTTATTTTTCACTATTAACTACTATAAAGTATAACTCGGCGTAGCAACTCAATAAAGAAAGCATATGGAGATCAAGATCAAGTTTTAGTGCTTGAATTTGGAATGCAGTTATGGAGAAAATTATGGTGCGAGGGTAAATTTGTGTTCATTAAAATTTTTGAGCCCTGAAAGGAAAACAGAAATTTTACATGCACTAATTTTGTCACTATACCTTGAAATAACGCATGCAATGGTCGGTGATGCAAAAGAAATAACTCTTCATTAGTAGACTGGCAGCAATATGTCACACTCGACGTCGGTAATGTACTCTGACCTTACGCTATGTTCACCGGTTTTACTTGTTTTTTTTTAATGAATCATCCAGTTCACCATTACAAGGCACTCATTGAGTGGGTAATTTTTTTCCGTGGCCGATATTTGAATCCGTAAACGCTGCGTGATATATCGCTCGTAATGCCCGCTTCATTCTTCCGGGTCCGTTACCATCAAGTCCACTTGAGTGATAAACTTGGGGGGAAACACCTGATGCAAGCAATGATGTCACTCCCCATCGCTGAATCGATCTTCGGAACGAGCAGAGCTATATCAAGCTGAGACTAAGCGGGGAGGGCACTGAATACCTTGGACAAGGCCTCGGTCACTCAAGGAACGTGTGATCTTAATATGTAGACACAGAATGCGGAATTTAATGACATACATCATTTAGATAACGTAGAAATGTTCCATAGGAACTCAACTAAGCCTTGGTGGTCCTTTTTCGCCTATTTGTATTACTATGTATGTATCATGTCACTTGACATTAAACTTGTTCCAAACTCAAGTGGGATTCTTATAAATCCTCTAAAAGCGGTAAGCTTTCCTTAGCAACACACAATGAAAACTAAAACTCCTACTACCCATGGACCGCCAATGGCAAATTTATTTTGCCGTCAGCCGCCACAGTGGGTTATCCAAAAGAACTAGATCATACGATGTGATCAAACTAAAGTTTTTTATATGGTACCCAGAGAGTCCAGGCTTGTCAGCCTACCAAGATTTAAAAAGATTATTTATAACTGACTTTTTATTAAGCATTAATAAATATATAGTTATAATTACTGCCTCGAGGAAAAGTTTTGCATCAATATGATGTCAATTTCCAATTATGCACTTTACCTTTTGCCACAATACACTTCATTTTTTCTATAAATTCTTTGCTAAGCCAAAATGGTTGCTGTCATCACAACACATTTTTGTTTTAGTTTGGATAATTAGGGAAATTACACAGAAAACATAAACTTTACATTAGTTCTAAGGGATATTTTGTGATTCCTTACTGTAAGTATTTTTGGAGTCAGTCTGTTTCTTTGTTCACTAGCTCCAGCCTTTGAGAGCAATCGTTCAGTTGGTGGGTGGGCTATAAGGTGGCAATATTTTGCTATGTTCATTAAGCCTCGGATAAATTAACTTGATTTCTTCCCGTGCTTCAATTGTATTTCCCTTCAGTCCTCTAAGTGACGAATTAAGATAGAACGCAACCTCGTCTTTTGGATGAGTATCTGCATTGCTGTCCAAATTCTTCTTTTTGTGAACGAGAGCCTTGTGTGCTGCCCATAAATCGAATTTCTCAGCAACAGATCCTGATGTATCACCTGAACTTTCTGCAACAGCAGCTCCGTAATCCGCTATTTCCGTTCTGATCTTTTTATGGACTGACGCTACAGCCTGAGGATTAGAAAATATATCTTATTAAATCGGGGATAGAGAATGGTTGCCACAGCCGGCAGAAACATATTTTAGCTTGGCCGAATCGTCGGTCAAATTTCGAAAGTACCTATAGTAGAAAGAAATGTGGATACTGTTCCAGGCTCATTACTAACAAATGAAGAACGTAATATGAAGACACTATTTAAATAAAAAAATTATTCTTAATGCATTCCGACTAATTCGAAAGACTATTAATCCTGGAGTACGCATTTCACGCTCTTAGATTTTCGAATGACGATATCGATTTTTCGCAATTAAACGGAAAGTGATATTTTTCAAGCGCGCGAAAACGCGACGGCTAAGTATGAATGCCGGGAAATCTCCGTGTGACGTCGTTCTTGTTCCCGCTGCCGCAAGTGAGGTGACCTTGGGGCGAGGCTTTGAGCGCTGATACGACGCAGGATGCTAGAAGGTAGCCGAGTACCGTGCTAGCTGGTCGCGCGTGGCTTAAATAAGGATTATTAATACCTTATCAAACGAAGAAAACTTTCCGACCTTAGCCAGTTTTAATAGGTGATTATTAACACATGTTTCCCTGAGCTCTGTGCCTCATGCATGCATTGGTAACCTCAGGCGATGTAAAACTCCTATCTACTCGTATAGAAACTAGGTTCCTGTGACGTCACGTGGAGTGGAATCGCATGGGCGTCAATCTGGCCTTTTTCAAATGAGGTTAAAATTGACCGTTGCCATTCGTCTAAACCGGTATTTATAAAACAAAATAACTTGTATATTATGAATACACTAATGGTGGGTAACGAATCGCAATCAATGCCTTTCGTTTTCTTCGATGAAGGAAACTACCCTATTGGTTACTTATCATGGTATCATTAATCGATTAATCGAAAGAGAAAAATCGATTATTTCCATCAAAAGATTAATCTCTGCCATCCCAAGGTTTGGAATCGGGCCTCCACCATGCAGTCCCCTTGCTTCTGGTGTTAATAAATTCGTCCTGCGTAGTACTTAATTCGATTTGAGAGCACCAGGCCGAAACGGATTCCAGCGAAAGCTAACGCGAGGTGGCCTTGTTAGCCGGGACGATCCCTTCGCCGCGGGACACCTGCGGTGCGCCAGGAAGAGGGACTAACCAGGAAGGATGGGATTGCGCGAAGAAAAAGATCGGGCCCCGAGATGCGACGCGTTTGAGGTTATTTACATGGCCAGCGCGGACAGATACGATCCGCGTTATGGCCTACGTCATCGGTCCGAGAGCAGGGGTGTCCTTTTGACAGAAATATGGGTCGTAAGCATTAGGTGTGGGTCGAGAGTACTGGTTGGGAGGGGCGCGGAGGGGGTGATTTCATTGGTGGAGGAGTGAGGTGAGTTAAGAGACGACTGCGTAGGAAGCGGAGGAAGAGTCCGCAAAGGTATTGGGTGCGCGACTGGACTTGAAGTGAGAGCAAATACGCGGACGGCAGTGGGTGTAGCCTATATATGCATACTCATAGTTATTACCTTGGGGAGGACACTCGCGTCGAGTCAAGAGTAAATTATTGCCCTAGATATTCATCATGGCAAGGAGGAAATTAGATGCTAGGGCAATAATCACGGGGATGGTACCACGGTTATGTTGGAATTAAATTCATAAATTATTCTAGGTAAAATGTTATTACCCTATTTTAAGATGATAATTTGGTGGCTGCGTTCCATTATCATGATGAAATTTGCGCCTATGAGGCTACTATGATTGCTGCGTTCTCTGGGTACGGGTTGAATTGCCAATTTATCTTATTACTACGGCAGTGCTCTGCATAATGTAATATACTTTATTCAGTGACATTTCGGTTGGACATAATTTTTAAGTGTCGGAAAAACGTGAATACCTACGTAAAAATTTGACTTAAATCCTTGTAACTAAAATAAAATTATTGTAACACAACCCTGAAAGAGAGGTTTGCAGCTATTATAAAATTATTAACAATTTATTTTTCTTATGACAGTCAGTTACTTATTCTTATAATTTACAAATACCAGTCAATCCTTAAATCAATCGCAGCCAGTAGTGGATCTAGTATAGGGACAAGGAGGGGCTAAGTATGGGGTAAACTCCCATAAGTATTGCGGGTCCAAACAAAAAATGCCATTCTACCGAGTGTAAGTTGGATGTTCAAGGGGGGGGGGGGGTTTATAGCCCCCTTAGCCTCCCCCCCATAGATCCGCCTTTACTCCCAGCTTTCTTTTTTTCGGTCATTTCATTTGGAATAAATACCTGCCCTTCTCATTGCGAGTTACTGATACGATGGCGTCATAAAACTCTTTACTGATTAATTACTTCAAAAGTGAGCTTTACTAATTAAATATTCAATTTTTTTTAAATGACACTTTGTAAAGTTCACTTTTGATGTTTAATGAGAATGAATTTATTTTCATATCATAGTCTAATCTTAGGGTGAGGATGTAACTAACTGCACTTTGAGATGCAATAGTGTTACGAAACCTGGATGGTGCCATAAATACATCACTATTGAAACTTTCCAAGTGTAATTCTTTTCCACTGCATTCTTTGTTAGGGAAATATATCAAACGAAGGATCCGTAGGATTTGATATTACAAATTTGTTGTTGTATATGATTCGAAGGACTTATAGAAAAATTATTTACTTTTGAAAATGGTTTCTTCATTAAACCTACGAAGATTTTCTTGTGGATGGACACGATTTTGTGGAGTACATAATTAATCTGGGTGAATATTAAGAATTAGTAAAAGTAAGAAGTCCACGGCCCCAATACTACTCAAATATCCCTGGCGATTTCTTTTTCCGGCCACTCTTAGATGCGAGCAGAAAAAGATTCGCGAAGGGTAGAGTCAACAATTTTGAGAGCGAAATAAGTGAGGAGCGTTGACGTCTTGAATCATCGCGGGGAGAACGCATTACGTCTTCTAAGTTTCGGGCGTGCCTACAGTCACGCCGTGTCAAACAATGGAATCTATGAAAACAGAAAAAAAAGAGGAATGCCGAGTCGGAGATATATAGCAGTTGGTGAAAGATGAATCTGCGTTGATGGATGTGCCATGAAGCGAAAGTTTAAAAGTGTTGAAGGGAAATGGTTGGGGGGGGGGACGGGGGTGATGAGTTGAGTCAGTTCGCCTGCCTTGATAAATTCTTGACCCCTCTCCCCCACCTTCGCTTCCCCTCCGTTCCCCCACTCCCTCCCTCCGCCAAGGGAAGAACCTTTCTCCCACGCCCTCCCCTCCTCTTCTGTTCCAAACTTTCCCCTCCGGCTTCCCCATAACACCACGCGGCCGTTGGCTCCGAATGATTTTCCGTTGACGTTTTTCACTCGTCATCCCGCGAATGTTTGCAGTGGCCATCAGATTTGAGATTTAAAAACCAACATTCAATCAACTTCATGTCACAAGATTGCCCAAGGCTTAAATAACGTCCCTGGTTATTAAATTAGTGGCTTGGATTTTTTATTCAGTACAAGGTACCAAAGCTAAGGATGACGAGCGACAACGCCATTTTGTCGCAGAGTGAAAATGACGAATGCAGAAAGGACGAAATTCAACATGGATACATTGTTAGGCTTGGCGGGGAGTCGATCCCGAATCTCCAAATTTCCCGCCAAATATGCCACTAATCTCACCGCCAAGCATTTGCAGATCCGAGTATGGATTTCGTCAAAGGTAAATATTTTACAGTGTTCACTTACATACTTGTTTAAAATAGCCTTGCGCCCTTGCGCAAGACTGCGTACAGAGTTAGTTGTAACATGCAATACTTTGGATATCGTAGTATCATCACTATAATTTCCGCTCGAGCTAGCTTTATCGTCTTAGAAATAACCGATGCAAAAAGATAGTAGATATCCAGCCTACCCCAGTTTGTTCCTTTCAGACCGATGGGTTATTGCAAGCTGACATTTACGCGGAGTGATGATATCTTCTGAAACTTTGGACAACTTTAGCTTTTTCCCACAAAGTTATCCAGGGTATACCTATAAAACCTTTCCATCTGAGCTATCGCCTATCATGCTTTTCGAGGTCATTGATTTGTCGGGACTGATATTCAGTTATGACAGTATTTCTGTGCAAATGGGACTACAGCCGTAGTTTGAGCATAAACTGGTCCATCAGCGAAGGCACTAGCACGCTTCATGTTTAAAAGAAAAGTTACTGGCATCCTAAGAAGCTTGGCTAGTAAAGCATCGACCAGATGCAAATTTATCAAAATCTTAAGATTTAGCGTAGTGGACGATTCTGTATTTAAAATTCTGAAAACCGGTTGTCACAGATGGAAATGTGGCCCCAGAGAGCTAATGTTTACGATTTTTTTCGTTGGAGGCATACGACAAGTCTGAAATTTATCATATACCTCCAGCTGTACGTATCTCCTCCTTGTTCAAGGATTTGCTACGTGCTTCGAGGCGAGTTGTATTGTTCAATAGGTACGTGGTTCAAAATTGCATTTTTACCCGATGTTGGTCATCCTTTCACGCCATATGCTAACTTACCTCCTTTCTCTCACCCCTTCTGTACATATCTTATCCATCATTCTATACTTCTAGAGGACCAAAGAAAAGAGTGCTGCACCCTCAAGTAAAGGTCATTTGAAACTGGTTGATAAAGAAGACAAATACCTCCAGCTCGTCCTGTCTTTTATGTCGTTGGAAAAGTCGCTTAAAGCTTTTGCTATCAACTTGACATTACCCGAGTTCATGGACCCTGGCAATGGCGTAGCCACTGGGGGTGTCTGGGTTACAACCTCCCGCCCCTTGAACTTTGATGAGAGGCGCCAAAAAAGAGTGTAAATAAAATATAAGCCTCAATAAATAAAAATTACTTTATTTTAGTGAATACTCGCACAAACTTATTGTGTTTGAGCCTTAAATATCACGTTTTCAACGTCAAAAATCCTCGAATCTTCTTTGCCCTGAACAAAAATCCTCTGCTCTGGGGTGTTATCCATACAACAAAGAAGGGCCCCGAAATCTCCGGTAAACCCCCCCCCCATTTCAAAATCCTGGCCACCTTGGTTAACATTTAAATATATCTCAAATATGAAATTTTTGTCTCAGTATTTTCAAAGATGCGCTTTTTATATTTGAGAAATAGAAATATGTTGGCAAATATCAAATCTATGTACTAAGAAATAATTTTGACGTTGATAGTTCTGCGACACCAAAAAAATAAAAAAAGATCGCTGTAGAGAGAGAAGGAGATAGGGAGAGGGAGAGATAGGTGAACACCTAAACTGAAACCACAGTTCCCGACTCCATAGTTGGTGTTTCCAAAGCATTCGAGCAGCTCTGGCCCAAAGGGCGTGGTTCAACTATGTGCAATAAATTTTTGCCTGTAGAGGACGCTGTATTTTTGGGGCTGATTCTCCATTCTCCTATCCCTTGTAGATGTTTGTGCATTCACTCCTAAACTGTTAGCGCAAGGTCGTACCAGGATCAAAACTAAGTGGAGGCAAGCCATGGGTGTTCAAGTTGTAACATTTAAGCGTGGAAAAGGTGAATGAAACCAACATTTTAAGAAAACTACAACAGCGTTTTATTAGTTTTTAAAAATTATTTTCTCGAAAGACATTATTTCAGCAACATGCTTTATACTGATATCATTTTTCGTGGGTTTAAATAAAATTTGTTGAACCTTTTTGCTTCAATCCAGTCCTGGTTTTCCTAAAATAATTTTGCAATTAATGCTTTTCGGGGGGAGCTGCCCCCTCCTGCTCCTCACTGGGTACGCCCATGAGTTAGCGTTTCATTCTGTTTGAGAAATAAAATTTGTTTAGCGGCTAGAAAGGATAAATTCACTCTTGGTCGCGAAGTTCAAACTATTTCTACTACCTCAGTATATAGTTATTAAATTTAAGTATCATAAAGTCAGTTTTTTCTTTTACCTGATCTCTATGTATAATGTTTTTTCTATGTCTTGAGGTCTAGGTATTGAAGACTTTTAATGACAATACTTCAAGACCTATCCTCCAAGACTCTGAATTAACAATGAAAAACCCTGCAACCTATCAGTTTTTGTGAAGCTGCAGGACCAGCAGTCCTTCATTTTCCTTTGTAAATTTGAGGTATTCAAATATTTATATTTTTTGTTTATACATCGCCCAGTTTTATAGTGAATAGAAACCTATTATTCCATTTTATATTTTTAATATTTTTACCATTAGTTTGGATTGTCGGAGTATAATTAGAGAGCTTTACTTGATTGAATTTTGGTCTACGTATATCCCTTGTTTTTGAACGAAAGAAAAAAGTAGTTGCGATTCCTGGTACAAAATGGCACGCTATTTTGCCAATATGACGATGAAAAATTGGTAGTTTCGTTAAACAATCTATTCTTTATGCAAATACTCAATTTAACAGCTTACAGCTTTATTTCAATTCATTTTGTTATTTAATTTCCCCTATATTCCCCTATATTCCCCATTCTAAACGTTTTTACTGCATTAAAATATTTATCAAACCGTGGATAGCCAACGCCCCTGAAATTTAATATTCATTTATCTATTGAACGTTCCTGGAACGCATGTTTGTCATGCTTATTCAACGGTGTTTGGCGAGATTTTGTGGAACATATGGCAATGATAAATGAAAAAACTGTGGACATACACAAGGTTTTTTCATTTATCATGCGTTATAATGCTTTAAATTAATTTTTGATATTCCTACATTTTACTCAAATTGGATCTAGTAATTCTGTGATTTTTACTTTATTAATTATTGGTTATGGTAACGGGAAGAATTAAAAATATTACGCTTGATACACAGAAGATCATGTTCCGTTTTGTAGCTGGATCCCGCGGAAAGTAGCTTATTGACACGATACAGCATTTTCAACGCGTTAATATTCCTGGAACAGCAGTGCTACGGAGCTTTGTGATTGATATTGTGCTCTCGTGGCAGTTTGCCGCCTCGTAATCCACTCCCTCCCAGGAAGTGACTCTTTGTTCGAGATTCCGAGTAGGTACCCCGCCTGTTATACTTTTGTCTCCGGACAGCCTTCTTGCTCGAAGCCCTGTTTCGCCTCTCCGGCGCTAGCTATTATCCCTCGCTGACTCCTCGACATGCCATGAATGGACTATGTATGTACAGCCCAACGTTTCATAAACCGGTCACGGAGCCGGCGATATGGCGGGCGCTAGGGAACTCCTCCCAGGCGTTTTGCGGGTTAATAAGAAAGAAGTCGAGTCGCGCAGCCGAGCGCTGCGAGGGAAAAACTCAAAATGAAACTTAGGAAGAAGCGAATGTCTCCATGCTCGGATAGTCTAGTCACCATAGCCGAGCAGATGGTCGAAGAACACAAAGATATTTTCGTTCGCCCAAAGTTTGGAATATGAAAATAGGCAGGGAAGTGGCCACCGCGACGATATTGCAATATACATGTGTGTAGCGCGAGACAGTGTAGAATAATTTTATGCTTACCGAGCTGAAGTTTTTGCATCGGCTGATTTACCCATCGTGTGGAACTTTTGCTAGACACTAATTGGAATTATTCATATATGTTGTCACCGTGAGATGTTGATTCCGAGTGCTTGGTTTCGCGATCTAAAAGGATTGTTTCCAAGTTTTCGTTCCCGAAAACTAATTAATAGTTAGCTCATCTTAGCTTTGAAATGAAAATTTCGAACGTTAAAAATTACAATCGCGCTGCCAACTGCACGGAGTAAACCGCTCTTGAGGATATGCGATCGGAATAATTTTGATCAGTCTCAAGCACGTACCCCTGGTAGCTATTCAAAGCTGTGTCATCTCGTAGGATACGGCTTTGTCGATATCACTGGAGTGTAGATATCCGAGTACCCGCGTATTCTTTTTTGCACTCTTGGATCAAAACCAAAAAATGGAAACCCACACTATTAGACTTGTATTTTTTTTTACCATTGGTAAATACTTTGAAACCTCTTTGGGAACTATTTCTTGCTAGTAATTCAACCGGATGTCTGCGTATATGTCGCCAGATATCCATTAACTTCATTTTCCATAAATAATGGCTACTCAAATGCCCACACAAATGCAAATACTGGTCTGATTGAGCAATGTGATTATGGGCAATCGTTAATACGTGTTCACGATCACTTAGCCATAATTGAACATGTATTAACAGCCATCTAAAAGCGTTGTTCTGCTCTGGAATATCTGCCAATCTTAAGCGCCATCTGGATACTTGAGTGCCTCTCCTGAAACACATTTGGCATGTTCCTATGAGGAAGCCTTACTCTTTATCATCATTCAAATATGATTTTTGGGGTCAAAGTTCCTGCCCAACGGAAGTTTAGAGCAGAACTACATACCTGAAAAATCTTGAGAAATTAAATTTGGTAACTTACTAGCACATTCAATGCCTTATTTCGTTTGTTTTGACTATTTCCCTAGAAAATCACTCTCATTTTCGTTCGACTCGCGGTTCATATGAATTCCGAAGAAGTCTCTTCCTAAAAACATTGGGTCAGCAAGTCTATAAGAGGGGCAACGCGTTAATAGTAGCATCTGGTATACTATGAGGCAGTTGGAGAAGGGGAGAGGTTGTATAAATAGATACTATCGATAAATTTCTTTCAATATGCTGGAAAGAGTAATATGGATCATTGTACTGCCTGAATTTCCATTGGAGTGGCATCTCTTACTCTTTATATGGCATCATATAGGGCTATTTTATCACGAACTATATACATAAATCATAATTCCTAATTTATGAAGCTGTGTAAATGTATCTAATTTATGAATAAAAATGTCCATTCATTATTCAATACATTATACGTAACTTTCTATTTCATAGAAACTATACGAAAGAGTACATTAAACAAAATGACTGAGCCTTTCAATATGAACAGCATAATTTTCAATTTCTAAAGGGGAATGGGCGAAAATTATTTACAAATTACATATTACTATGATATTTTGACTGCAAAAATAATATGTATCATGCAAATAATTCCAAAAATAAGGAATGGAATTTTGCAATTAATGGTTGAATTTTTACTCGTTTCTGTATGGTTCTGTATTAATATTCTTTACCATATGCTTGATGATATATAGTTTAACACAGATTCCCAATGAGATGGACTCTAATCATTCTATTTCAACATTAGAAATGAATATATTTTTTTAATATCTTGCTATCCACTACGGTAGAACAATTTGAAAAATAGTGTTTTCTAGTAGAGTTACGAATGTGAATGGTTTTTACATTACTGATCTTTAACGATAATATAACCTGCATTGCCATAACCCAATGAAGAAGTAATGTGAGTAGAGTCGACATAATCGATAGACCTGCTAATAACGTCCATAAAACCATTGCTATGAAGACGATACTATTGATAACCGTGATGAATTTCGATCGTAAAATTGAATTACAGAACACGGACTTCATTGGAGCAGCTACTTGTCAGCATAAAAGCATAGGCATCACCATGTGGGATTTTTACGACGAAGTAACTTCTACCACCATTTTTTTCGCGTCGAGCATCAGGATGTTCAATTTCGTACATTGTGTGCTTAGCTTAGCTTATTTGCAAAAGCCGTGAAATTGAATTTGTCCCGAGTAAATGGATTCAGCGTGGTGGCGCTTGTGGCATCTATAGGCGGTACGCACTGTCCAAACAAACGTGTTTTAAATCCTTAAATCTTCTCAATTTCCCTTGTAGCACGATCTTCTCCGCCTGACGCATCGAAAGGTACGAGATAGTGGAGATTTCGGGGGCATTATTGAGTGGGATATGTTTTAATTTGAATTTCAATTTAGAGGATTTACGTGCCCCGTAGCACCGCTTGATTCTTCCCTCGCCTAGTGATTCAACCCGTTGCGATGGCTAGTTTGAGTAGGTGAGGGTAGAGCTCACGCTTGGCTTAGTCATAGGCGTGTGAAGATTGCACTCACAGGTTAGGAGGCAGTTCCTTTTACTGTGTCACCTCGTTATTCAAGTGTGAGGGTAGGACTGTTGAATCCGTAAAATATCTAAGAGTTAGACTCAATAATGATCTATCGTGGAATAAATATATTCGAGAAATAACCGGTCAAGCTAATCGTAAAATGGGTTTTGTTAAAAGAATATTAGGAAAGTGCGACGACAAAGTGAGAAAAATTAGCTACTTTTCCCTCGTTAGATCACATTTGGAATACGCTGCCAGTGCTTGGGACCCTCATGAAAAAGGCTTAATAACAGAGTTAGAACGCGTGCAAAGAAGAGCTGCTAGGTATGTGAAAGGTCGTTACGATAGTCTTGTTAGTGTAACTGACCTCTTAGATAAACTGGGATGGGAATCTCTGTCGGACCGTGGATTGAAAAATATACTAAACCTTTTAGATAAATTCAAAAGCAGTGTCTTTTCTAACGAAGTTAACCATATCTTACGGACGCCAACATACTACGGAAGATCAGATTATATAAATAAAATAAGAGAGATAGATTGTAGAACAGACAGATTCAGAATGTCATTTTTTTCCACGATCAATAAGAGATTATAACGGCAGCGATAGAACTCATAAATAGATTGCATGACTTGTAGTGTGGCCAACTAACATATGTAAAACTTAATGCATGTTTTATAATTTTATTATTATTTCTAACAGCATATAGTAGTATAATTTGTTGTATACGTGACGTTTTCTGGACTGTGTGTTTTGCATGTGGGAGTCCAATTGCATGCTGCATGCTGGTGATTGATCACCCCCTGCCAAACACCCTATAGGTGGCTCGCAGGTTATTATGTAGATTTAGATATATGTTTTTGCCTGTTGTCCGAAAACAGCACCAGGGATTTGAATCTGAGACCCTTCTGCGTGCAGCCCAACAGATCCCCAAATAGTATTCAATCTCACGAATTGATACTTATAGAATTGAAGTCTTTATTTTAACAACATTTTATGAGAAAATATACATTAATTTGATAAAAATTGGCATTTAGAACACGATGATTTTTTCCTTTTTCGATACCAAAAAATGAAGTGTTTTTGTAAATTTTAGGCATTTATTTATGTAAATGTTTTACGTAGTTATAAAGGTTGAAGAAGCATTATTCCCCTCCATTTTCATACAGCTTAGGAGTTAATTTTCTTTTTGAATAATCTTATCCAATAAATTGTGGTTTCATTCTTCACATTAGCCTTTCAAAATCATTTTAAAGCGCGTTCAATGATGAAACTAGTGTTAAATTTATATCCATCAGGTGTCTATTATTTCCCTACGATTGTAAATAGAGTTATATCTTCTAAATTTTCAATGGAATTTTGCATTTTTGAAGTTTTTAGATAAATTTTCGACTTGTATGTGCTTCTTTGAACTTCAGCAGTGTGCTAGAGCATGAAGCGAGGAATTTCCAGGCGACGAGATAGCAGCCGTCAAAAATCCTCTTTCGTCACCCTACGTCGAGTATTCAAACCAGCACCAAGGAAATTGGACGGTGTGTGGACGGTACTGTTGCCGAGAAACTTTTTCATTGTGGTTCACCGTTTGCGCCAAGTCTGTTCACTCGGCCACCACCGCGCTGCAAGTCCTGCACTACCACCAAAATCCCTACCCACTCCCTACCGCACCCATTACGCTTAACATATTCGGGTCGCAGTCTCTTCCTCGCCAGTTAAATCCATTCGTTTCTACTCCAGACAGCATTTCATTCTATTCTTAAAATTCTCATTTCAAAATTAGTTTTTAAAACACGTAAAATTTGAGAAATGTATTGTTACACGTTTTCACTTGCCGTTACTATTATTTCCCTATCGTAGAAAATATAATAACGTCTAAAAATTAAATGTGATTCTTTTGCTTTTGGGGAACATTTTGATAAATTTTCGACTTCTTTATGCCAGCTGAAATGCATATTGTTATGTACCTTATATGTTTTAGCAATCATTTCGCAGGCCAAGGAAGGCCATTTTAGGCTCTATCATTACTGAATCTTTCTCTCTTTTCTCAGCATTTTCGGAATGTACGGGATTTCAAAGGTCTTTTGCTAATGCTAGCTTCAGGAACCCCTTTTAAAATGGCTAGACCCTTTGATGCCAATCTACATTGTTATATTTTATCCAACCACAAGTAACATATTTAGACTCTCATTCGAATCTCAGGCGACAAAAACTCGCATAGTGGTGTGTGAACCAGATTTTATTTGCAGCTGACTATTATTTTTTGTATTTAAATATTAAATCATTGAAATATTCCATATTTACTTTTGATTTTCGCTCATTTTCATAGGTGTTTGGCCAAAGTATTTACTTATGCCAACAATTTTAAGTGCATGCATGCTTTTGAAAGTAGGTTAATATTAAATAATTGAAATATTACATATTTTTGTATGATTTTCACGGATGTTCATAGGTTTGTTGCCAATTTATCTATTTATTCAACCAATGTGAAACGCGCATGTAAGTTGAGGTGCTCCTACCGTCGGTTTGGGCAGGAATCGGGGCATTTTCACGCGACAGCTGTGGGAATAGGAAAGCAACAACGCCGCTTCGTCCTTCTCCGGAGGACATTCACCCACACCACTCGAAGGTGTTTGGACAGCCCTATTGCCAGGAACCCTTTCAATCGTGCGGTTTGCAGGGAGCGCCAACTCTCTGCACCCGTCCGCCACCGTGCTGCAACTGCCGCGCCGCACCACCACCCACACCCAAACCAACTCCGTCCCGCACCCCTTTTTTACCTCACACATTCGGGTCGCAGTCACTCGCTCGCCCGTTTAATCCATTCATTTCCACTCCAGACAGCGCTTCATCCCCTCCCAACCGCTCTCGAAGACTCGCTTATACTCAAGAGTTCGATCAGATCACGTTCCAACTCTAACGTACATATTCCCGCCCTACACGGAAAATTTTCGTCGCCCCAATGCAGAAAACTACCACTACTCTCCTCTTCCTTCCTCATGCTTCGCGAGGAAAAAGAGATACTTTTCGACAGGATTTCGCCCATCGAATAAAATTCAACTTCTTGGGAAATATAAAAAAAATGGCACTCTACACCATCATTATAACCATCGTTAAAGTTTCTTAACCGATTATTAACTCTCAAAAAAGCTATGTAGCTTCAATGTATTGAATTAAGAAAACAAATGATAGGATTAATCACTTCAAAACTTTCCTTGCTTTTATATCAAAAATTACATGTTCACTTTGTGAAAATCCATTACAATATAAATAATTTCCACTTTCAATACTATAAACCGATCATTGTTTCTCCTCGGGTGAGAGTAGGAAATCAAGAAAGTAATTATTTCACTTATTTCCTTGTGTAGTTCATTCATTCTTCTTTTTGGAGAAATAAAGACTATAATATGCAATTTATAATTTTATCCACTTTTTCAACGAGACAAGTTCGTTGCCCGGTACAGAAATTTTTCGTTGTCCCAATGCAGAAAACCTGCTACTACTTTCTATTCCTTCCTTATGCTTCGTGTGCGAAAAGAGACCTTCCGACAGGATTTCACCCATCGAATAAAATCCAACTACTTGGGTAATATAAAAAAATGGCACTCTACACCATCATTATAACCAGCGTTAAAGTTTCTTAACTATATTTAACCCTTAACCTTTCCAAATATAAATTATTCCTTCTTAACCTTTCCCTGTTTTAAAGAGTAAAACCTTGGGCTCAGCTTTGTTGAAATCTATGGTCACATAAATTATTTCCAAATATTATATACCGACCTTGGTTTCGACAGATTCAAGGGAAAAAATTACAACGTGCTTATTTCACTTGTTTCCTTGCGTTATTCAGAGTTATTTTTGAGTTATTTAAAATATCAAAATCCCTTATACTTTTATCCACATTTTAAACGAAATTAATACCAAATTTTGACGTTTTTCGAGCGATGCGCCATATTTGTTTACCCATTACTATTATTAAAAAAATACCTATCCAACAACTCTGATGCTGGATTCAAGGTTTCTTATTTCGAATTCCTTATCAGGTATTTATTACTGCATTTTGTATGTAGTGCTATTTTTTAGAGGTAGCTTATTGCCAAAAGTCATAGAAAAATGGGATTTTGCGACTCACGGGCATGTCTTAGGAACAGTACGCTTAAAATTATTGCTATATGGTAATTATTATTAAGTTCAATGGATCACTTATGGTAAAAGTTCGTACGAGTATAGTGACTGAGAAAAAATTCTCCTATCCTAACGTCACTTCTCAGCATCATTTTCGCACGGCGCATTTTTGAGACACCAGTAATCTGGCGCAATATCCACAAAAATCTGTCTCGTCCCTTGCCTTCTTCAAGATGTGCTACGTGCTGCTAAGCATCACAGCTCTGCCGAACCGTTTTGCAATACTATGGCGTGTGAACTCGGATTTTTTTCCCGGAACTTCCCGCACCCCACTGGCCCCACGACTGACGTCCAACCCTTGTTCTACAGTGCCACAGCGAAGAACCAAGGGATGCGTTCTGTGGTGTGTGTACTACACTCACTGTGCCGTTTCTCATTCTCCTCGAATATCCAATATCCCTTGCACATATATTATTTCTTCGTTTTTCTTGGCTCGCGGATACCTACGTTAGTATTCTTTCTGCGCTCTGGCTTCCGTGTAGCATGTTGCGGCATGTTATCGCGAGTGGTTTCTTTCGCTGAGTAATGTCTATAGCCTTATTTGGTGCTTGAGTTCAGTAGCAAGGAATGTTTTGCCGAAGATTTTTTTCTGTTTTTAGCCTGAGCGGTTTGCTCAGTTAGAGGTAAAATAAACTGATCATTGAAAGAGGGAAGGCCTCACCTTAAATACCTGTTTCACGTGCTTTCCAAGTTCTTCTCACATTTTAGTAGCTTAACATCTAGTAAAAAGTATACACGAGGATGTAGTTATGTCTCATAAGCAATTTAGATTTTTACTAGTTGACATTATATTTCACTCTTTTTTAGAAAGAGAATTTTACTTCCTTGTAAGGATCTATATTTCCAATTCACTATCCTACAACCTTTTTCTTTTTTCAAAATTTGATATTCTATGTGCTCCACATTCGCCACATGCGGGTTTTTTTTCGAAGTTGTGCAAATATTTCATGATATGTAAACTTTCAGCTATCTCCGTTTCTTATTATTAACTACTGGTCTTGCAGACATGGTAGACACTTCATCCCTCTCCTTCTAAAGTGTTTGTTGTGTGATAGTGGTTGTTTAGGACCTTAGTTTATTACATTTTTGACTTGTTTTTTCTTCAACCATTTGTTCTCTCCTTTACAAGCGGATTATATTATAGTTAATTGATTGAACGACGAGTGGTAATACGTAATAATATAGTTTATCAATAGCAGTTCACTGATTGAATTGTAAAATCAATCCCGCACCATAAATCAATAAGAAGTTTAAGGTGATTAGCGCCACGAAGAATGAGATTTTTCGTCATTTATTTCTTTTTGCGTATCTTCACCTTCTTATAGAGGTCGGAAACTTTTAATGATCCCTTCTTCTTCCGTTAATCACTCGTTTCTTAGAACTGTCATTAATATCCCTGAGCGCCATTGTCTCCGGGCCCTTATCTCGGAAAGGTTTAGAGCCTGGTCCCGTATTATGGCCCTCCTTCCTTGTCGAAGTTCGATCGAAGGAACTTGCATGAAGGACTGGTGCAGACAGGGAAGGAAATTCTTGGTGAACCTAAAATGAAGCGGATGACTAATACATATAATAAGTTAGTTGAGTAACAGAACTATGCAGTCGTCACACCATCTTCTTGGTTTAAACTTTTATGTCTGAATTTCATACCTAAAAGTGACTTGAAGTTCGAGGAAATCGGAGAGTCTTCTATCAAATGAAATAAACTACCAAAAGTTGCCCTTAGCCTGACTTAAGAAAGGATTAATAATTAATTCTATGTTTAATTCCTGCGGCATCAAGTGGAATTTGTTCAAGCTGAAATAACGAGTTACAATTTATCACCTTTTAAGTCACCTTATTGTCCGTAAACTATAAATTTGCTATTCTTATTTTTTTTAGATTTCTAATTCGTTAGTTTCAGCTGGCTTGCCCAAAACAATATTTTCTATCGAATGTATTTAGATCGTCTTACATTTGGATGGGCATCTATTATATGCATTGCGTGCTTAGCTAGTTAGTCGTTTCGAAAAAAGAGCGATATTTCTGGACAATTCTTGTTGCAGTTCGCCAGATGAAGGTCTCAAGCATTGAAGAGCAACCGTAGCCGTAACGTTGTAAAAGAGTGAAATTTTCCTGTATGGTATGTCTCAACTTGTATATATATCAAATTTTTTAAGGACAATCTGCGAACAGTTAGAGGCCGTGACGTAAAAATGAAGAAACTGACGAAAAAACTCCAAGCCTCGCTTAATAGGTGTTGCTGGCTTTTGAATTTCTCGAGACACCATTCTTTTCTTTGTTCGGTCCACCACCCACCAAATCGAAATCTTAAGAAAAATGGTTTAGCTAGAGCAATTCTGTCGATTTTCAATGTGGCCTCGGTTGTTTTTTTTATTTTCCCTTCCCCAATCACCAGTGCCACATACCAGTACTCATAGAATATTTCAGAAAAAAAGAAAACTTGTGGCTTACAGCCTGAGGATAAGTTCCTAACTGCGTGTATGGGCCTCACTCTCCTGAATAAGGGCCTCGGATAAATATAAGTCTGAATAACTTTACAGAATAAAAAAAGAAAAGAAAGATCATATAATATTTATTTATATAAAGTTTTATGTAATTTTTATATTATTTATTATTTAAAGTGATATTGATGAGTGGGTTGAATGTGCCTTTCTCAACTATAATAAAAATTAGTGTATTACACACTCCTCTAACTTCAAATTCGTACAGCTATATTCATAGTGTTCACCCAAATTTCTCATAGATATAACATCGCCGACGTTTTTTGACCATATCGATGGATCATGCAATTTCAAATTAAAAGTTTAGAAAATTATTAAATATTAAGAAGAAACAGGCTATTCTATTAAGCGTTTATGTATATTTTACGTATATTTTAAAATACCACCAAATATCACACTAAAACTTCCCGAACCTAGAAATTTTGAGATACTTACTACTAAATATACTACGCAACTAAGCTATATAGGTTATTAGAGCAACGGCAAATAAGCAATTATATTTTTTACTTATTTTTCTCCCATTACCGTAAGTAAGGTCTTGAGGAATGAAGGTGTAAAAATAACGATTTTTATCAGATTTTATTATTGGGTATTTAATTTATTGTTCTCACTTTTACAAATTTCAATATTGAAATGGAATTTTGTGAAATTATATATTGCCATAATGAAGACCTTTGCAATCAAGTGCTGTTAACAGGAAATTGTCCTGCCTTAACTTGAATTTACCATTGAAAGGTATAGGCTGAATGCTTGTGTGAATCATTTATTAGCTAATCAACCATATTGTTCGACTGTTAAGATAAATATGAGTTGACAAACATATAAATTTGAATGGTTTCCCTTAATATATTTTTGGAGCTTATTAAAAAAAAAGTTTTTGGCTAAAACTTATTTCCTTCTTTTGATATATTGTGTGTCAGTAATTTAAGAATTGAGTGAGATAATCTATAGTGAGAATTGATTGGGGCAATTGTAAATTAAGAATTCGTACAAACAGGTTTAAGAAATATCATGACAGGACTGCAACATGCTTTGCCGTACATGGCACTAAAATGCATGATATTACATGCATGAATTTCAAGTTAAACCATGGCACACTATGCAAGGACTATATCTCTCTTTTTCGCACAAACACACCCTAAATCACATCATGATGAAACTGCTTATCCATTCGTCAAACCATATCGATCATATATCCGACGTATAACCCATTTTCTTCAAAGTTGGAACCGACCTCGATTGCCTCGCAACAGGCATTCCATCAAATCTGATAAAATTTCATCGATCGCAGTTCATTCCGGTTCATTCCCTTTCACCCTTACTGCGAATTTCTCGTTGGCATCGGTGTTTTATTGGCCACCCGTCTTGTGTGGCAAATCTCGGGCGAGTTAGTTTAGCCTTCCGCCAGAGGCCTTCATTCTTGACGCTTAAGAGAAAACATCATTCCTGTATTTTCCATGAAGTATTGCCTGTTTAAAACTAAATAATGATAATAAAAATAATAATAAATGAAAAAAAATTGATAATGGAAAAGTATGAATAACTTAAAAATGAAAATAAAAGATTGTGGAAATCAGATAAATTACACATAATACCAATCATTAACTCTGCCACAGGAGTAGTGCCTCATTCAATCCATCAAGGTATTCAAACTATTGGACTGCCGAAAAACTTGTTTATTACAATACCCAAATAGCCTTCGGCTTGAATCTGTGAGCGAGTGATGTATTAGGGTTTGTTAATTGGTTTACATTTTTCTTCACTTAAAATGTTAGATTTCCACCTTGGTATTTTTTTCCTAGGAAGACTATTCCCATATGATGTTGCAGGAAAATGTTGCTGAGGGTTCGCTCCGTGTATTTTACCTCTCTCTATATGTTTTTTCTGAATATTTAAGGATGGAAGCGCAATTAAAACAGATTTTTATTCAGGAAAAATTTTAAAAATGTTACAGGTGAGTCGGGAGTGTTGCGACATTTAAATATCGTATATTTAGCAGGCATCAAGACATCTTAAGCTGCTGTAACTTGTCTTACTATACCTCTCAACATTAAGTTAAATGTGAATCCAATAGCTCCATACACCGTACCATGTATCAGTTGTAAAATTTATTTCTCAGGGGCTGGATAGCGACTACGCAGACCCCGAGATATATTTTGGCTGTCTATAAGGTTTCTTGGATGTCTTTTTATTGTCTTTGATGAAAATAAAAATGGTATTAGATTAAAAAATAGTTACACTTAATAGAGTCACATCGTATGAAATTGTTTTGATCTAACAAACCCTCTTCTTAAGTTCTCTATGCCAAGTATTGCCAAGATAAGATGTTGTCATCTGAGCTTAAGCTGTCCGTTGGAAGTCAAGGATGTCCGGCTGCTCGTCAGAGGATATCATGTACCAACTCCTCTTTCCCCAGCTTCATTCTTTTATCTCCCTCCTTCCCAGCTAGCAACTCGCCCTCCGCATGGACCGTTTTTACGATGCCTCCTAGTTGCATTCAATTCCAGCCTCTTTTTTTCTACTCCTTTCCTTTCCTCCGTAGACCGTCGTATCTTTCCGTGGCCTTAGCATATTTTCTTCAGTCTACTTAGCATTTTTGGGGACCAGTCATAAAAGCTTCCTTATCAGTCCGTATCAGCATTTTCGGAGCAATTTACTTTCCTAGCCATATGCATAGAAACTAACATCCTCTAAAGCGTAAATAATAAAACTTTGCGAAAGTTAAAGAAAAAACAGTTATCCATTCTTAAATAAGAGTACCATCAAGGATAAAATAATAGACGGTTCTGGAGACGTGAATTTATTTCAATTAATATAAATAGATATGGAGCAGAATCAGGTTCAAATTGCTTCCTCCTGTATTTATTATAATTTTTTAGTTGTTATTTTTAGGACTTGCGATATAATGTTTAAGTGTTCCTTCATTGAATCGAAAAGAGTAGCAGCAAAATAAAATATTCAATTGTTGGAAAATGGTGTAATGATGAAACGAAAATATAAAATTACTGTTGGAATTTCATACAGCATTATTTTATTCATTAATATGGCTATTGAATGGAATTTAATATAGAAAGTATTTACATAAAATGATATTTTATTGAATGAGTCGAGAAAGACATCTTTTTGGCTGCAGTATGAAGTAAATTTTAATTATTTTATTTCCGTAATTTTTTCTAGGAGCTCATCTTTCCGGATAAATCATGATCTGCCATAGAAATAATTTTTCTCATTTTCTTCCGTAGCCGGGTAATGCTACTTTGTACCATACGTGATAGAAATTCAGCATATGGCATTAATCAGCTGTGAGGACGATGGGAATATCGTAAAGTCGGCGGTAATAGAGGGCCTAAACCGGTGAGAAGCCCGAGAAGGAAAAACCTCAGAATTTTATTTTATTTTAAGTATTATGAAAAGTTTAATTGCTATTTAAGTAATAGGTGCATTATTCACAGCCAGGAATTTTATTTTTTATTTTCCAGTAATCTCTGTGTTTGATTTTTCATTATGCTGCCTAATATTTATTGTTATCACCTCTCAAGTGGCACCAAAACTAAGGTTTCATATTCTTGGCCTAGATTCATATATTTGAAAGGATTAACAAAAGTGTGGTGCTCATAATTCACTTTGTTCAAACGTTTCAATAAATATACCTAAATGTTTATTTTTAATTTTTTAAAGAATGAAATTTGCATGATATTTAGATGCGATTCATTAATTTGATCTACTGTAAGTCTATGAAAAAGTAGGGTGATCAGTATGAATGAAATGGTTGCTCCAGGTTTTATTTAAATTTTACTAAAAGAGAGTATTCTATTCAACTTACTCATCAAAATAGCATTCATTTACAAATGCCCACTGAAAATAAATGGATCTATGAAACGGTCAAACTTATTTATGCTTGCTAATTTTTTTGGAGAGATTTGGATGCATTACCCTCAAAGTAAAAAAATGCCAGCGACATTTAATTATACTTCTCAATATAAGTGGGCTTACTCAAAGTTGACTTGTAGCGCAATAACTTGAAAAAGGCTTTTTTCAGTTAGCCTTCTTCGTTTATGTCCTTGCTACGCTTTGAAAACCGACGAAAAACATCGAAACTCTTTCGAATGAAACCCACGCTGGCAAAAACGGCATTTATCAGACAATGAACGTGCTGTAAAAAAATATACCGGAAGGGTAACTATGCTTGAGGCTCGTTATCGACCACCAAATGGAGTTCGAGATTTCTTTTTCGAAGAAAACTTCTACAAGGAGTATCAGACTTCCATTCTTTTGAAAAATTCAGAAATCGGCCGCCATGACATGTTCGGCAGAATTAATCTGAATGATTAGCATGGCTGAAATTTTGATCGAACAGGGTGACCTCTACTGACTATTGTAAAAAATGGATCAAATAAATTTACTATTGATTTATATATTTAAGGATTTTCTTCTGCTTCATAAGCAGTATTGTTTCTGAAAGCCATAAATGAAGCCTTTTTAGTTTTCACAAGATGATTAGTTTTCCATTTATTTTTCCTAAGAGATATTAGGAATATTTTTTCATGCGAAATGTGTTCACATCTAGGAAAATATTTTGATGCAATATTTAAAAATAATATCAAACTTTAGAAAAATATTATAGTAATTTCCTTTTTTATTTATGACTCCTTTTTTATGTCGACTAACAATAGCTGTGATGTCTTTAAGGATACTACAGAGTTAATTCCTCCATATGACATGACCATATGCTTGTAGATATACATTTAACTTATTAGTTATTGCTCATCAACTGATTTTTTAAACATTTTTATCCTAGCAAGCAATAAAGCCTCGAAAAATGGCCAACATTAAACGAGATACACGATTAAAATGATTCATTATTTTGGTGAAAGAATTACTCTTCAAGAGGATTAGAAGATAGCATTAAGTTAAAGGATTCCATGGTTTGACGTCGATCCCGGCTGTCATTTTTTAATTTGGTTTTGCGAATTAAAAGTCTAGTTAATAATTAATATTCTTTGGCAGAGCTAGTGCACTGTCATCAAAATGGCCTTGCCTTTCATTTCGGTGATTGAGTTTTTTCATCTTCTATTATTTTAGTACCTTGAGCAGAGACATGGCGCCAATATGTTAGATGAATTATAGGTACCACAACTGCTACGTTAGCGATGGAGAAATTGGTGACACAGGGTTGAAAACATATTTTGAGAAGATTGATTAGAAAATGTGGGAATGACGTGTGGGATTTTGCAGTGTTGCAATTGACAAGCTATTTTTTTCCCCGGCAGACTGCATAGATTAGTGGAAGAGAAGCCCCTTGTTTGGGCGCTGGAAACAAAAGAGGACGGATTTCCGTCCCCTTTGTCGTACTCATCTGGCCGATCCCCTGTCGTATTCCTTTCTACTCTTCAATCAATTTGCATTCTGTTCAAACAACGTCCTGCCGAATAGCCTCTGCCTCATGCGAATGTTTCGACTCTATCTCTAGCTTTGAGGACTTGGAGTATTCATCAGATCGAATAGTTAGCGCAATTTATCCTACGAGTTCGTTTTTTTCTACGAGTTATTTTTCGAGAGCATTTTTCGCTTCTGTCTCTTCTACGTATCATTATTAAGGCATAATTTGTCGTTTTTTTTACTCATAAACAATTTATTGTGTTTCTATTAGTCGTATGCAAAGCAGACATTTAATGCTAATTTCAGTTCGATTTTCACCTTCCATCATCACATTAACTTGTAAAAACTGCATCGAAATTTAATGTACAATAGGCATAAGGAAATAAATATGTATGTAATCAATAAAAATACAGGGAGTGAAATAAATTCGAATGGACGCTCATGGTAAGGGATAGGCTGAAAACTTGAAACAGGCGTAATATATCCAAAGAAAACTTTTTCATATTTAAACCAGAGTCAAAAACAATTATGTGAAAGGATTGCATGTAACATAGGGATTGAATGCATCATTTAGGGAATTGAATAATAGTTCTCTGGCATCCTAATAACCGTTTTTGCAGTGCATAGAATTATGATATATGGGACAATGACATGGCAGTTTCACGGATGTTTCTTGCCACATCGGTGCTTCTCGTATTGATGAAAGGGATTTTCACCAAGTTGGATTATTGGTCGGAACATTTCTAGACAAGCTATTGAAAATTCATTATATTTAGTATCTGAAAACTTCTCTTTAATTATTAATTTTCCACTGAAGAAGATGATCATGCGTGTTTATGAATTCCATTTATTTATTGATCAATCTCTTTTTGACTGAAAACTCAATATCAGCAAAATTGTTTAAGTGACATAATTTTTTAAAACGATTTCTGTTGCAAAATTTCCCATTAATATATTATATAATAATATTCTAAAATCAAATTGTACCTTCAGACAAGTTCTTTTATCGCGTAACTCAAAATTATATGCATGCAGTAATAGCATAAATTTCATCTTTGTGAGCCGTAGAATATGTAAAACCATTGTATAAATATGCTCCAATCTCCGCACCGTTTCGCAAATATTTTTTTTTGCATATTCACTGTCAATGCATCACGTCATCGCATGGCTACCCATTTACTTAACCACCTCTCTCGCTAGATGACTGAGTCGCTCCATAAAAAACTGCTTCGTCGTCAAATCGGCAGCAGTCGATCCGTCGAACTTCTATCGGGCTTTTTCTCCATTCCAATTTTAGACCAAGATTCCCATCGGTAGCAATCTCTTCGTCGTACGTCATGGGTCACCAGGTGGTTGGATATGCTTGAGTTTTCTCGCCCTTAGGCAAAAAATAGATTTTCTGTCATAGGGTTGTGTTGTAAACTAAATGGTAACGAATTTATGTCACTTGGAGTTTAATAATTTAGTTTTATAAACTACGTGAGATTTAACTTTGCCTTAAAATTATTTAGTTAATTCATTAATTTTATTTATTTATTTTTAAATACACCAACATAGACATAAATTTGCTGATTCATATCAGGTAGTGTTAAATGAAGCCATAAAAAGCGCTTTGGTTGGATGTAACTGTTGTTGTGGTATAAATATTTTCAACACATTTGATCGATCCTAGAGTAGAAAACGACCAAAACGTTATTCGTAGTTGCCTTTCGTACAATCAGTGACACAAGCTATTAATGATTTAATAGCAATTATTTACACCACTGATATGTCGTTTCTTCACTCGGTGAAATGGAAAATAAGCTCTTTGTTGGAATCGGTCATAACTGGTCCATTTTAACAGTTTTAAGTGACGCTTCATGATTACGATACAACAGACTAAAAACTTGCATTAACCAGGGATAACCCAAGTTTGGTTATGCTTGATAAATGAGAGAAAGTTCGAAATGAAATTTTTATTAAAACATACTCTACTTATGTTTTAACACACGGATATAGATTTCAATCTTCCTTGCCATCTTGAACCTAATGATGACCTACTATAACAATTGGAAATGTCATGCGTGACATAAAATACTCAAAATTTGCAGGCTTGAGTTGTAATTGCTTACTTAATTCTATTTATTTTCCTCGGCGATTTTTTGTGGTATGTTAACTTGGATCGGTGGATTTGAAAAGGTGTCCGATAGTGATGATGATTCAAGTCTGCGCACGCCATTAGAAATCTGTCTGCTTTATAAACTTTTCTCCTTTACCAGGAGCACGTTAAAAACCAGCCTGTTAATTTTCCTCTTTAAAGGCGACGGCGTCCTTTTATGGAATTCTATGCATGTAGACGCGGTGGCTAATGAGTTTTGGCTTCTTTCGCCGCTGCTGCCACTGCTCTCCGCTTTCTATTCCAGAGCCCTACGCTTTCCGTCTATCTCCTCATCGTCTTCCACACAATGCTTTCCTCGCAGGATAGCCAACCGCTCTGCCCAACGGAGAAATACCTGAGAACCAGAAGTGACCGAGAAAGAAGTATATTGCTTCGGAGATGGGCTACGCCGTGCGGCATTATTCTTATCTATTTTTTTGTCTACATCAATATACTGCCCCGCAAGCCGCCTCGATAGGGGTGTGTCGAGGGATGCTAGGGCATTAGCCTTAAAAGCTTTAACAAAGTTCCACCTACCATTTATTTAAGTCCTCTATTGCTCGCGGGAACGAGTTTCTGTAATTATGCTATATCTCTCTTAAATTATCGTTTCTGTCGGCCTAGGAAATTCTTTGGTGACTCCCAATCTAATTTTGTTAAATAATGCAACGCTCTCTGTGAGGCCGTTGCAGTTTTTGAAGAATCACGCTGTATTTCTTTGTATTTTATTAAGACGGTTTTCGTCTATGAGTCACCTGCATTTAAAGAGAATCTGTTGCAATAGTTTCAGGCAGTGTCAAGCACAAGCCTGTGGAATTTTATTCACCAGCAATGGAAGGAACGTTAAGAAAATAAATGGTTAATTCTGACGAAATGAAGTGGAATCGTTTCATGGAAAATATATTTGAGATTTTTCCTGTAACTATAAAAAAAAAGATTCACATTATTTTCAAGAATCAACACCTCGAAGCAACATCAAAACGCGTCGTGTAGTGTGGTGAATATGTTGGGGGACCTGCAAAATATATTTCGTCATTAATGATGCAAACAGTATAATAGCCCATACGAAGTGGGAATTCTACCAAGAAAAGGCTGTGACTTGTGAGCCTGGGATTGATTCTTCAAAAAATCCCATCAAATACGAATACATTTATTGATTTTGTATTCATCAACAAAAAGATTATGATAAATCTAGATTCTGATCATCCTTATAAGAAGGCTTAAAGGACCATGTCATAAGATATGATGGTAACAATGATGAAGAAAATAACTGAATGGAAAAATCGATGGGAGGAAAGAAAGGAAGACACCTATATGTAACACGTATCAAGTGATAAACAATTTCAGGATTGAAAAAATGTGAATGAATATATCTTACAGTGAATCGGATTTTATTTCGTAGATTATAATCATGAATGAACCTTAAATAAGTCATTATACCTTATATGAATACTGCTAAACCCTACGCCATTATACCGCTTGAATATGTATTTTGAAATAATTAGAGTAGGCATAATCTATTTGATATCTTTTTCAGCAATGTATTTCCCATCGAAATTCATTTATCAACGCTAAAGTAAAACGATTCACCCGCTGCTGCGCCTTTCGAAGTGCAGAGAAAATGTGTCGTAGACCATTTACCAGCTTTCCTCCATCCCAGGTTATGTTGAATTGGATTTTTAATATAGCATCAATATAACGTTTTTGAAATACAGAGATGGATAGCATAGCTTGTAGGTGCCGTGGAGTGGCACAAATTTGATTGATATGTGTCATAAGGTCTCCATGTATAGTACACAATCTAATTTCCTAAGTACATAGTAAGGTTTTTTGTACTGATTGTAGGTATGGGTTTAGGAGTATCTTTAGACTCGTTGATCGGAAAATTTTCTTGTGATTCGTGCGAATTCCCTGATTTTACCCGATTTTCCTATATCTATCAAGCGGTTGGCAAATCTGCCGTACTTACGTCGGGAGCTGTCTTTCTCTTCAATACCCTTCCCAGCGCTCCTCACCTCCGCACAGTAACGTGCATTGGTTCCGCCGTTTAGGAGTGCCGGGAAAAATCTCTCCTCACGGCTCCAATCATTTGTGCCCTCGAGTCAACCCTCGCGATTGCTCCGAGGAATATATATATATATTTTTTTTCCTTCCTCGTCTCCAGGTCGCCCACTTGACCCTTTTATAAATGACGTTCAAGAAGTTCCACCGGCTTCGACTCCGCGATAACTGCCGCCGCCGCCGCCGTGCGAATTGATTGCGTGAGATTCCGAGGCAATGCAGTGTCATGGGACGTGCGTTTTAATTAGGCAACCTGCCATGTACGGGATGGATAAATAGCGGTTCGGGATAATGCGATGCAGTGAATCAAGGAGAGGAAAAAAAGAAAGAATTAAACCCGCAACTACGTGAGGTTTTCGGTGATATGCGATATTAGATGGAAATTAATTCATAGGATCGTGTGAGGTGATTGCGATGCATGTAACTCTTCCATTTGCGACGTAATTTTTATGTCGGGCAATCCGAAGGATTTAATGATACAATAAAGTTACGTGCACAATGTCTTGCGCTGTGAGATCTCATTTCCCTTGTGAAATAAAGAGTTTAATCCGTGTTAAAACTAGTAGATATTGCCTTATTTTTTGCTATGATCGAATGGTCAACAATAGCTCATTGTGGATGGAGTACCAAATATACTGCCACCTGAAATTTATACACAAATAGACACGTCGTAAAATGATTTGTTTGTATGTATGTAGTGGATTTTCTCAGTTGGGTTTAGTTTTTCAGCAATTTCAGCCCTTAGTTTTTCAACTATTAGAATTCAGGATATTTGCAACGTGTACACTGTACACTCGGTTGAATATTATGTTTGTGGAATACTATCCAGTGAGGATTTTTATTGCCTTATTGTAAGTGCTAGTAACGTGCTATACGTTATTATATCTCGCGTAGCGCATTTTGCCAATCCAATTCATCGCTCATATTCTATCTTAACAGGAAATCAAATAATCATTCAACCCTTGAACACTCCACCTTGCCTTAAATTCATATTCCAAGCCATATGAAACTCACTTTCTTGTTTTAAGCCTCGAATGTAGGTAAGTCAAGCCGAAAGTTATTGAATAGCATGTTGTGTCATGGTAACGAGCATTTAATAAGTTTTTTGTGGATGAAAAAAAGATTTAATGAATGAGTTATGTATGAAAACAAATGTTATAAGAAGTTTTGACGATTATTAAACTGAGAGGGTGATTGGAGGATTAGTATGCGTTTATTGGAAATGGAAATAAATAAAACTAAAATTTCACCTATGAATTTCAATTATCATATGACCCTTGTTTCAATACCTTTTACCATCCACTGATTTATTCTTCACCTGAAGATGACAAAAAGTGTTGAAACCCGACTAGTGTAATAATAAAAATTGATAGTTAAAATTTGCAAGTTTTACTTATTCCCACCGCGGAAAATCTCACAAAATTGAGTGACCCTTAAGCAATTTTATGTTTTTACAACAAAACATTTATGAAGAAATTACTTTACGTTCTTCAGCCAATACATTTTAAATTCATTCAGTTAATTCTATTGAATCTTTTACATATTTTATTTTGTTTAATATATTTCAAACCTTCCGCGTGTATGGGGGTGAAATATGAACTGATTCCCATATTACCTTGCCCTGCTCCGAGGTATGAACCACGGACCTTTGACTTTTCGGGCCACTTTACAGACAATTTTGACAATTGACTTGTACCTCATTTGGCCGTTTTGAAATATTTCACATTACCACTTATCGCTGATCATGCTGACTTTTGATGTTCTTAGGTAAATTATTCCCAAATTTCCTCCCCTACTTGTATCGACTCCCCTACTTAAATCGCCAATTGGGCAAAACTCCTTGAACTCGTCAATATTCAATCCTTGCAAAATACAAAAAGATTTTATTTTGGACTTGATTCGGTTGCAAATGCCACAAAATGCATTTTCTTGTTTGCCATTTTTTGGTCAACGCCGTCGTCTATAATTTTTTTCACATATTTTGTAGTTAATCTTCCGTTTTATTTAGTCTAGTTCTAAGCTCCCTGTGCATCGATTTTCCTAATTTTCTCCATCGATTATAGACCTAATTCAATGCCTTTTGAACTTTACGAGGGATATGACGTCAATGCCTTTCTACGATAGAGTATTACGCTGCAGACGCGAGTGAAAGTTCGAAGAAAAAATAAGGCCCAGACGGTCCTTAGGGAGAAAACGAAACATGAATATAATATGAACAAGGTTGCTGAGAGATTTTCTGGCAATCTAATTTTCGAGGCGCATCTCCTTTAAAATATGAAGGGAATTTTAGTTGTAGTTTAATTTTATGGGAAGAAGAGCCCTGACATACATAATAAAATTTATGAGCAAAACTCAATTGAAACCAGCTTCTAACTCTGTGAATCTGGTATAAAATTCATCTTGGGGGTGATTTTTTATTGTATTATGTCTTACCAAGTATTGATTGCGTAATATTACAGGTAAATTTATCGCGCGCACAGAATGTTTGCGTCTTTTTCTCTATGATTAAGGTTAGGTCTCATTAGTTCATTTGGCAATTTTTGATGTGAAACTATTTTCAAGGTCGTGTTTCTTCTTTAATTTTTAGTCTTTCATATTTCTTGAAGCCATATAATACTTGAAAACTCATAAAAATTGGTCACTAGATTCATTTTGAGGGCAGGAAATAAATCGTGATTATTTTATTTTCGGATAGGCTTTTGTTAAATGTAGTAACATATTAAAGTTTTGGTTTCACTAATTGCTTCAAGGTACACTTTCCTATTTATTTAAGGTAGGTTTTCTAGATTGCTTGATGTTTTAGCGTAAATGTTAAAAATTATACTCCAATACCTTATTGGAATAGCAACATTTCAAACTCCTTGACGCTAATTGTAGCAATGGTTGAGCCAATGATTGCCCTTGATTAACTAGTATCTACGATTTACACCTAAGTTCCAACAACGAAAATACTCTTTAAGACTTCTAATTCCGGTGTAAGTAATAATGCTTTAATTTAAATTTACAAAGTCCATCCAATGAATTAGTGCCTGTTATCTTGCTGATATTAAATGCCACAGAACATAATCAAATTTGAAGTTATTCATGCTCGCTGGGTTTTCTTGCATACCCTGAAAGTATACGATTTTTGTAGTATCAAGATAAATGAAGTATAAAAAAGTAATAACTCTGATATATATATATGTTTTATTCTTGCGCTTGTATTTTTCTCACTCCGAGTTTGATTTAATACCATACCATGATGGTATGAAATTAATAACCTATTGGCAATATGACTGAAACTTATTCCTTCTATTGTATTTCAACCCTATTCATTGTACTTCTAGTATTCACTGCGGGTAGGAATTATGCATTGATGCTAAAATTAATCGTTGAATGCAGAATTGAAAACGGTTACGCATTTATCATTAAATTTTTACATCCCCATTGTGTATCTAATTGATACGGTTTGAAGCTTGTGACAGTGTGTTGATATCTTTTTTTATTCTCGATCAATCATTCTCCATGGTTCACTTCACTGATTAATGACTCTCTATAAAAATGGACAATCAATCACCGGAGCCATGTTCTCAGCAACAAAGCATGCCTCCGCGATATCTGCAGCGGAATGCCAACCTCTGCCTAGGCGGAAAATCGTTACAGTTAAGTGAGCAATTTATGCATGCTCTCAGCTTACATGCTGTGGCTTCTTTCTACCATCCTGAAAGTATAGCTAACAGTTAATTTAAATGCATAGTGATATTTGTTACGGTAATTTTTTATGGCTTAAAATAGTTCATCTTTATTTAGGTACAAATTTTCTTTAACTTGAAGTGTTGGTATTTCGCCGTCTCACCGGTAACTCATACATAACGAGGTACCATTATGAAGTATAATGGAAAATAATTGGTAATTTGTTCCAAACCTAAGCCTTTGGGCACCACCAAACAAAATCCTCGAAGTGTAAGGTGGCCCGTAGCAAGGAGTTACCCTGAATGTGTGATATTTACACGGCTTTAGCTTATTTCTAGATGAGCTCTACCCTTAAAGAAGTAAACCAATCTTTTGGTTGAATCACTGAGTGAGTAACTGAGCATAACACCTCTCTTCCAGTCTTCCTAAAATAGCTTCATTGGTTAATTTTTACCAATTTTTTGGCACGGGTTTTTTAAATGTTAAAGTACCGAAGTTTTGAAATAATTGACTAGAACTGGAAAATCTTAATCATTAATTAGCTTTTAAATACCTCTCTCGTAGAGTACCTGAACGAAATTTTTTTATCTATCGTAATATTTTTTCACTGATCTTAAACACGTATTTTATAATTATATCCTGCTCTAAATATTTTTTTACTGTTTGTCGAGTGTGACCATTTTTTTATTCAAATTTATTGAATAAGTACTTTGATGTAAATGAAAAGAGTATTTGTACATGAATTTTTGCTACCAGGGAAAAGTAATTATGCGATGACAACAGATTACAAACGTTTAAAAATATGTTTCGAAGCATATACTTTTTCCTGCGTATTCCTTTTTATTTTTTGGGCTACTTTTATTTTAATTCTTTAATTTTACCTAAAATTAGAATCTCGATTGATGTGGAGGTCACAAATTCTGTACAATTTACTTTGTAGCAAATAATTTTCCATACGTTTCAATACTGTGTAATCATATTTATATTCTGGCCATAATGGTAAAATATTCTTCATCAAGAGAATTTTACGTTCGTTGCTAAAAAAAATGTCTATATTGCTGAAATTTACGAAGTCATAAGTTCAAATTGTCATATCCGAACAGAATCAATGACTAGTTGCAATATTCATTGCCGTATTTCCCTGACGTGTGTCCACAAAAATGGTCCTGTATTCGTCTTAACCTCGGGTATCAATAAATTTGCATGAAATCAAATCGTTACATATATTGTAATTATCCTTATCCCGTTAAAGATAATCGTAGATGGACGAAACGGTAGCCCTACCTCCAATGTAAATCCTTTTGCGTATTTACAGAATCCTTAGTCACACTGTTTATATCATCCATTGCATGGGCTATAATTGCCATGAAATAAGCAGAACCTCATTGTTCCCCGTCATGTTCAAAATGCCTTCATCTTCGATGACGCTTAAATTTCTTCCGGGTGTTTCAGCCGTTACTTTTAATAGTATTTATCACTTCCAGCAAAGATAATTAATTTCTTGATTGAGGTTTGGGTAGTATGATGGCAGAAGAATAGAGCGCTTGGCTTTTTTCGAAGGGTTCTGAGTTCTAATCCCAGGTGGAGTCTTCGGACGAAGTGCGTGAACTCTGATCTGGAACTCAGTACTTGTCCCGACTATGAGGCAAGTACGGTGTCTGGGGTTCGTTTGCAAAGCTTAAATTGAAACAAAGAAGCTCGTAAGAATGGCGCTACAAAAATTGTAAAAAGCCCGGACAGGGAAGAGCATTTAAAAGGTCTGACTTTTGTTGCACTATATCAAAGTGTTTATGAATAATGATCAATATTATAACGTACCCTGCATATAAGCGTGTCCTGGTCTCTCCTATTCACTCTCTCATTGCCCTCAGGAAGTGCCTTTTTATTTAAATGCACTCTTGGCTTCTTCGATTTTGATTGTGTGACCGATTTCCGAGCATGCATGATCCGTAATATGATGCTCCATGCATGATTCATCTTCTGTGATCCGACAAGGTTCTTGTTGACGATGACCAGAGCTTACTCCGACGTGTTTTTATGGCTCTTCAAATCTCATCTATGTTCGATTCATATAACGACAATTCACCAAGAACAATCCTCCGTAGACTTCTTAAGACATTTCGGCGTGGAAGTAGGTCAGATACCTTTGGTAATCAATTGAATCTTGTCGCGATGTGAAATTTTCTCAGAATCCTGAAAATTTTCTCACTAAACTGTTAGTTTTCAAGCCTCAGTGGTGGCGGTCATACCAGAAGTCGCGGGTTCTTGGTTAAATTGCTTTTTTATTTAATTCAAGGGCATGGTTTTTCGTGTACGTTAAAATATTTAACATGTTGAAAGACTCGATGTAAAAGACCAGAGCTGTTTTCGCTGGCATGGGAAGAAAACCCTGAGTTGTTGGAAGAGTTCTTGAGTGTTCAACGACATACAAGAATTGATTTCTTACGTCGCGACGTTTCGAGAGCGTAGTCTGCTCTCATCTTTAGTGTTGTTCCATAACTCTTCCTGCCATTAATTCACCGAGAAAGCATTAGATCCATCGAAACACTCTGATCGAGTGACGCATATCAATGCACAAAATGCTTCTTTTCAAAGTTAAGGCTCGAACTACTAATATCCTTCGCTAAATGCATCAAAATATGCCTTCAGAGATCAGGAGTGGCCGTGCGTGTATCTGAGATTTCTTGATCCGAGCTGCGACGTCCGACAAAACCTCATCGTCGCAATGATGCGATCCCACCTCCCGCCCTCCAACTCCACAACCGGCTCTCCCGTAATGAAAGCTCTTCGGCCGTCACCTCATCTTCCCCCTCTCCTGCGCTTTTTTTTGTTGCTCGCCATTCATTCTGGCTGCTTGAGATTGCCTCCCACATTTCCGGAATTGCTTGCGTTCCTTCCTCCTCATCGCTTATAGCCACCCCTTTTTTCTGTCACTCATTTCCTAGCGCCTTCTTTTTCTTCTTCTTTTATCCACGCTTCCTTACACTAAAAATCGTCCGGTCTCTTCGATTGGCTGCCATTTCTCGGACCATCTTCTTTCCCTCTATCTCTCTTTCCACGACCCGTATTTTTGACAATATCTTCTTTGACTAGAGAGGACTCTTCACTTCTGCTTTAACGGCGTAGATTATAGCTCATTTAAAACTGACTTAACAATTATGAAATATTCACGGCATGCTAAGTGCGTCCTTGTTCACTTTTATCGTACTTTAAAATTTACTCAATAGTGTTCTCTCAGATGTAAACGTTGTTATACATTTTCGTCAGTCATCTTGTCTGAGCCTCTGTTTATTTGTAATGTATCGTGTCTTATCGAGCAAATATCTGTCTTATCGTAGCACAACATTGTGAAAAACATGATATTCGGGGACACTGAGTATAATTATGACATTGATTTTAATTGATTCCTTCATTTTATTTTCCTTTCAGTAAACAATTGCGTATTCACCTTAGCATTCATTATTATATTTATTTCTTCACTCGTGCTTTACATATTTTTCTATAGAGCTTATTTGTGGCCGCAGTTTTCATTTTTGTCGTGAATGCAAATTTATCCTCTTCAATTCATTGTTTGCAGGAAAAATTATTACCATCTAATAAACTAGAGAAATCTCTGTAAAATTCGCTTACAGCGATCCTTGAGTAATGCGAGGTGTATAATATTTTTAGGGGAGGGGATTTAAACAGTTTTATAACACATTTTGAAAACCTTTACACATAGTGAAATTTCGTTTTGACTGGGGCTCAGCAGAAAGTGGGTAGAAGTAATATTACTAAGGAAATATACTGATTTTAAAAATTTTGCGTCTTTTGGGACCTACTCGTGATATTAATGTGGGGTATCTTTGCATTTATTTAGATTTTGTCATCCTTTTTTATAATTTCATTTAAATTTGTCAATTTATAAGTAATTTAGTGTCCCATTTTTCTTTTTAAGTGAAGATAAATTCAATAATTTGACCGTATTCTCATCATCAATTTAAATGTTTCCATGACACGAGAAATAAAGTAATAGTTTTGATAGGGATTGCAATTTTTAATTATTTTAATAAAAAGAACAATTAGGTTATGTTATTTATTTCCCGGATACAACAATCGTTTTCTATAGTGTAATTGTTGATATTTTATATCTTAGTAGAGCTTTTGTAGATTTTCCTCGGCGCACAGTCACCAACCTGAATTTGCACCTGACCTGGAGAAATATGAAGAGATTAGAAAGATACGAGCGTTTGGACCCTTCCGGATTCCTATCTCTTCGCAACGATTCTTTCGGTCGTCTCACTTTCACCCTCGAGTGCTGTCATCACATTATCCATGAACGACTTGCGACCTTCGTTGACTCCGGCATGCGATGAGAAGCCTGGAACAATTCCTTCCACTCCGATCTTTCATACTCGTAATATTCCAGTGGCGCATTAGTAGACGGATCAGCGGGGGGTGGCAGCTATGGCATGCATCTTAGTCTCCTCTTTTTTTTCATTCTCCATTCCTCCCCGCTTCCAGATGCCGTCTGCTTTGATTTACCATCTCCTCCGTCATGTCTCTTGGCCAAGCGGAACGGAGATGAAACCAATTGGCGATGTCAACGAGAGTGTCGGCCGTGAAGATCATTTCACAATTTGTGACGCTTCTGTGTGCGCCACAATAATAGAATAGCGCGCATTTCCTCTTCATGTAACGTTAATCTAACCTCTGTGAGTTTTGGTAGTCCCGGTATTTTATTTTCTTATGTACGAAATATAATAAAATGCTTAGAGTTGTTTTGAAAAAATGAATTGACTTGTGGGATTTCCGTGTATATATCGCGGTAATTATTACTTTGACTGCTTTATCAACGGTTTATAAATTTTGACGGTTTATAATTCTTAACCTATCAAGGATGAGGTGAATTTGTAAAAAATCCACCGTTATCCAAAATATGTAATGTTAATCGAACGTCTATGAGTTTGTGATGTGTCGGTAATATTTTCTCTTGTGTACGAAATGTAGTAAAATATTCATGACTCTTAAAATAGATGTGGGACTGCTGTCTAAAAAGCACGTAGGATTGCCGTCTATGTAAAGTTGTAGCAATTCATTTTGTTGTCATGTAAATGTGAATCGGCTCCAAAATTCAATCTGATTTAGGCTTACAGTCCCCTTTTTTCCCTTCGAATGAAGATAAATGCAAAACTTCTCCAAAAGTATAAATCCAAAAAAGGTTCTCTCAAATGCTTTCATTATCGATTTATTTTTTTGATTACCAGGTCATTAAAGTATGCTTTGAGGAATGTAAGTTTTCTTTTTTAATTTTTCCATTATAAAACTAACCAGATTCGAGGGTAATTTGAAAAAAAAATCCACGATTTTTGGTAAATTTATCATGGCAAAATGTAGACAGATATTTCAAATCTAGAAATAGAAAAATGAATGAGTAATTTTATCCTTAAAATATTTCAATGCTAAAATATTTATTTTTACCCCAAAAACTTAGTCATAAGTTTTTTGATGTCTTTATACCTGAATACGAAACTAAACTGTGTACTAAGATTTTAGTGAACGTCATAGAAGAGAAAGGGCTGATAAATGTTCCATAATCATCTCTCATAGACTCGAAATCTTACCCCAGGGTCTTCTCGAAATTTTGAAGATTTGTCTCCCTTCATGCTGTATTATCTTGTCTTCAAGGCCAAGTCTTATTTTTCCGTATCAGTAAGCTCTTGAATAATATTATTAATCAATTAAATAACTAATTTCGCGGAATAACTTTAATTATTACTAGAAAAAGTCATATTAAGGCATGCCACTCTTGTGATGAAGACCATTTTGATGAAATTTTGTTTGTTAATGCCCTAAGTTAAAGATTATTACAAGAGGGATTATTTCACTAAACGGTTCGGAACCTTGAGCTGCATCCATTAGAGTACGTAAGAATCTTTGGATTTCCTGAAGTGAAGAGAATCGTATAATATTTTTTCGATTTGGCTGCCAGTATTTGATTTTTTCTCTTTGAAACCTTCTATCATTCTTGAAGTTCGAGTGGAAAGCCGGCTTGTTTATCGGTTGATAGTATGCCAACGTAGCCGCTTTAATCCTTAATAATACCTGTCCTGCTTGAATTCAAGCGTGAAGGTAATTTTGGAGAAAGGAAAACGGTCACTCGGCAGAATTCTAAGAAGATGGTTCGGGAGTCGTTTCACGGTGGAGCCTAAATTTAATGTTTCATCCTCGAGGCTCCAGCTTTCGAAAACAAATTTTTGAAACACGATTCTCGCCAAGCATTTTTTAAAAATTTTCTCATGCAAGGAATATAATTTTTTACAGTATGGGTTTTTTAATGCTGGAGGACTAAAAATTGAAAGTCAGAATTTGGATTTTTTACTGCTCGAAGACACCTTATGGTTAAGGAAATTTTCTCGGATTTCCTACTGGGTGAGTTTAGGGCAATTGCTCCCAACGTATCAATGCCTGAGTCTGCCATCGTCTTCAGGGGTAGTCTTCCCCTAGTGGTAACAAGAGAAATTTTCCTTCAAGCTATACCACGGAAAAACTGAAATTCTACACCTTAGTGATGTTTTGCAGTGTGTTTCTCCCATATATCACATTTAAATGTCATCTTGCTTTCTATCCTGAGGCGTAAGACAATTTTTATTTATTAAACATGGGCTTAGTCGTATGAAAATGGGTGGTAATTTAATATCAGGTAAGTCATTTAATAAAATGTATTTATGATAATTTAAACAATAAACATTTTCTAATTTCTAGGTATGCAGTGCCTCATTGGAGTTGGAATTTTGAAATTTTGGCATCAGGGATAAATTACTGCGTAGCACCTGGATTGAACAGACATGGGTCATGGTGATCTGAAGCACATCGTTTAAGAACCAGGGATGGCAATAGAAACTAAACGAAAGTCAAAACCAGTAAATCAATAGTTTCGTTCCCGGGAGCGAAATGTAGAAACGGTACGAAAATGAATAAAACCAGGGTAGCTAAACTCAGGGTCGAAACTAAATAGGAGTCAAAACTCCTTCGGGTCTAAGCTTAACTAGACCTTTGGGATGAAACGAAACACAGATTATGTTTCGAACCGGAGGGACCACGTGCTTCACTTTTGAACCGTTTGTCTCCACCCACACACCGAGTATGAAATATGGTTGAATGGAGTAGAGGTCAGTGGCGGATACAGATGGGGGGCGCGGGGGGCGCGCGCCCCTCCCTTGCGGGTCCGGCCGTATTGGCAAACATTGCAGAACCACACTTGTGACTTTTTTATATCAAAAGATGGCATTGTCTTATATATGTGTATAATTACTTTAGTTAAAATTTTATTTTACTCTGCCTGTGACTTGATTATTTTTTATCGCGATAAAAGTAAAGGCAACCCAATATATCTTTTGCGCCCCCCCCCCCCCCCCTTGAGTGTTTTCTGTATCCGCCACTGGTAGAGGTTTGCACTACCGCGTCAAGATGCATGGGGCACTTTTCCACTCATTATACGCTACTCAGTCGCGATAAGATGACGCTAAATGTTTCAACCTCTCTATATTCTGTCATGAAATGGGTCGAAGCGATTCCCTATTTTCCCCCTCCACTCAATCTCTGGGATCGAAAATTAACCATGAGCAGAGGGGTTTCGATTAATTTAGCTTCGTTCCCGGGAGAAAAGTTTCATCCCGGATCAAAATTAAACTCATTGGAGATTTTAATTTCGTGCGGGAACGAAACTAAACGGAGGTCTCAAATTTTTGTTTCCCTCAGGGTCGAAACATTTTCGTTTCGTTTCACTTGCCATCCCTGCTGAGAACCGCATTGTATTTCCAGGTTCTACGTAAATGACAAATGCTTTTTTTGGACTCATTGTGGTAGGAAAATCTCTGACAAATCAACCTCAATAATTTAGTACATTCATATAGGTTGACGGCTAGTGTCGTATCACGTCCCACAATACTTATTTAGACGATTTACTCCGTAGCATCTATTTTTAGGTATTTTATGCATCGGGGTTGGAGGAAGTTGAACAAATTAAGGCAAAGATTTTTTCACAGTTAAAAAATATGTTATGATTTCGGTTGGCAAGAATTCTTCAGCAATGATGGAATGATGTTTGGAGAAGGCGACCGACAGCTGAGGTCATATGCGACATAAGGAAAGGGTATGCAAAGAAGAGTGGAGGGACACCCGGTGTCGGCATTAGCTTGCTCTTAATGAATGGCTCCAAGGGGACCATGGCTTTACCTTCCACCCGACGCGTCGGGCGACGGACGGAGTGTTGCGCTTGTAAGGTCCTCCACATATCATTCAAGCAGGGATCGGACAGTATCTAAAAATCCTCTGCCATTCCCGGATTTAAACTCGAGCCCACGGGGTGGGATACCAACACTCTAGCCACCACACCAACCCGATACCCGACAGCAATGATGTAGTTTCAATTGAGAGAATGTATTGAATTTATATTCCTCTTAAAATTGTTGGTATCCCGAATAGGCTAATATGCTGGACTCCTAACATCTCCCGCTAAACACACCTGAAAGCTGATTACAGTGTATAAGTGTAGGATTTAATTCATGTGTGCAGTGTAGGACTCATTTAATGATGGAAGTGACCATATATTCAAAATTAGGCCATTTTTGACGAAGGAATGCATAGGATGGGGCATGTTGGCCCGGGTGGCCAACGTGCCCCGTCGTCGCTGGGCCAACCTGCCCCATCGCCATGTTTACGATAAATTCTATTTTTTACAAAACTCACTGAAGCAATTTAGATTGTAGGCCACACAGAAATTATCCTTAAACTATGACCTTTAATTATAGTACTCAACTATTGCGCCCAAATTAAAGAAAACTTAAATAACACATATTTAACCTGGGAGTAGAATTTTACTGAAACGCGCGCAAATACAATTAATCACTACAACTTGTCAAAAACTGCTCCGCCAGTTATAATAGTCTTGTGGAGAAAGGGGAAGAGTGCTATCAACATTCTGATTGATTCCTAGCACGATTCAGTGTCTATTGCATGAATTAGCTCGACTGGGCCATCCTGCCCCTATGGCCAACGTGCCCCGGTCTCCCCTATATACTCTGAGGCCTCGTGAATGTCCAAGTCTGCAGGCTCTTCTCTGCCGACCCTCAGCCTACAGCCCGTCCCAGTCCATCTGGTCATCGGTTGCACTCGGCTTCATCAACCACGGCGCTAACGGGCGATTCTCGTGAAGCGAGGCGGAAGAGGGTGGAGCCCATGAGATCTCTAGATAGCGTCCCATTGCGGCTAATAGCCACTGCGGCGACGACCTCACTCAGACGAGACTAATCACGGCCTCAAGGCACGCGTGTGCAAGTGCGTACCACACACATTATGCGGGCAAAAATTGAAATACTCCCCCTTCCAGGAATATGTGCTTAATTTGAGAATGCCTTGTGTTAAAGTTCATTATTTCAGACTTAAAGTGAATGGAATGGGTACTATTGCGTTCAGGATGGCTGCACGGTAGCCGGACACCGAGGCCAATATTGAAACCCTGGCTTCAGTGGTATGACACAAAATGGAAAAAGTTAGCTAGTAAATTCATATCTACAAATAGATAATAATGAAATGTTGATAATTTTTATTCATCATAAATATTTAATTTGATGGAAACAAGCTTCCAGAACGGTATTAAAAACGTGAAAACAAACGCAAACGTCACAGTTCTCCATCCTTCACTATGATAAGTTAATTAGCTTATCGAAATTATTACATTAATTTAAATTAAATAATTTTTTAACTTAACTCATTTCATTTTTAATTCTTATCAATGGACAAATTGTTATCAAAATGGGCTTCATTTCAAAATTGGCCTGAACTGATAAGACCTATTCTAGAAATTATTATGCTTGTATCACGAAATTAATAGTTATAAGTATAATAATACTATTTCATTAATCACAGTTGACCGAATTCATAATTCAATATTTTAATGGGTTAAATCAAGCTAATATTACGTTATCAAAAACCGTGGATTTTTTTTCTCAAATTTGCCTAAACCTTCATACCCATTGGACCTATCACGTCAAATCAGATTTTCCCATTACAATCCCGATACCATGCGTTGACGTAGAAAATCGCTTTTGTTCGCATTTTAGCCGTGATTTATTTAGATTTTTTACTGAAATTTGTTTTGGAATTAATATCAATGTGATATCCTGCTGAAGAAAAGAGTTTGCGTTAACAAGGATTCAGCTAAGATACTCTGCACTCTTGATGAACTGATTAAATCTCACAACCCATAAATGCCTTGTTTTATTCAGGCTTGAAGGAGGTAAAATCAAACGATTTCAATATTTATCACCATATATGCACGTGGTCCAGTTCATAGGTGCACTACGGACTATCTCCGGCTTCCTGAAATCTGAAAGAATGTCATATAATATGCGATTTTGATAGGATGGTGGAGCTCGTATTAAAAGGGAATTAATCAGTTTACTATATTTAACAAATGAAATATTCTTGAAATAACTGAGAGAGTGAATCTATAGTTTATCAATCCATGACTAAACGGGAAAAATATGCGAAGATTGAAAGACACCTCAAAGCGACTTAGTGACAGCGAAACCTTCAAATTTTTCATTTGTTTTGAATCCTTATATCATAAATTTTTGAAGTAAACAAATATTTTTCTGTGGAACCGAGCATTTTGTGTGAAATGGGGGTGTCCTGATTCTACCGTAAGTAATGCCTTTGTATGGATTCAGATACCATGTTAGCTATGAGGATCAAACTATTTCATTGTTAGCTTATTTAGGAAACCAATGTGTAATTAAGAAATATAAGTAATGCAAATGCCAAGCTTTAATAGAGGTTTGTCAATGGGCAATGTATTTTCCAAAACTTGGTTGTATGTATTTTACGGTTGGAAAATCTCGAATTAATGAAGATTAAATTTGAGAAATGAATAATAATTCATGAATGGATTATTTAGACTTGCCTTTTTCTTCTTAGGTAGTTGAGCACTGTAGCTGCATGTTAATTTTGGTAAATGCATTAATCAACTAATGCCTTCTCTTTGCCACTTCCAATGTGATGCCCATAATTTTAGTGCAGTGGTCGTACTAAGCCAAGTTGTATCCAACCATGGGGAGAAAATTTTAGAAATCTGGGTTAAGAGAAGTGTATTGCATGACATGGTCTCTTTATGCTCTGTAATTAACGTCCGCGTAATATTAATGATTTTGCAGTAACATTATTTTGGCTCAGAGTGAAGGGGCGGCACGTTAACTAGAGGGCTCATTTTGGAGATTGCTGCTGCTTCGCATCGTATCTGAGAAGGAAGCGACGCCGTAATAAGCGCTGAGGGCTTTAGCATGAGCAGCGGTCGCTGATGCCGGGCTGCTTGAGTTCCAGACACGATATTCATATGGATACCGCTCTTAGCCGTTTCCCAGATTTTCTCAAATGACAACCGTATTGAGGTATTTTCCCCTGCGGAAAGTACTGTTATCCTAGTTTTACTCATAAATTTAGGATATTTTTTTAATTCAAGGGTATTGTTAACTATTTCTTTACGTTTAAAAATATTTAAGTTTAGTAATTAAGGGTGCGTATTAATCACGTCAAATTGAATAATGACAAGTTGTTCAGAAGAAAACAATAAAATTCAAGTTAAAATATCACAAATTTTCACTTTTCGTGAATAAAAAGCTGGAAATCAATGGCTGGCCTTTTTTTTAACATTGAACATTTAAAGGTCGCTTCCTAATATTTAAGACGGAGAAAATGCTATCTTAGAGTTCAAAGGTTTTTGCCAGATTATTTTAGAAATTATTTTTTCAGTTTAAAATATTTAACGATCATGTTACTTTTTAAACGTTCTGAAATAGCTATACCTTGTGTTTCAATTCATTCTGTCATATTAAACGCAGTTTGTATAAAAACTTTCACACCATTTGAGTTCATTTTGTTGACCGCGTGTACTCACTTGCTTGCCTCCGGTAAAGCTGTTCTATTTTATTTAGCCGCGGAACTTTATCTTCAAGCTCGTTTCGTCACATTTTTTTCGTTCATTTCACCCGCACATCTTTTTTTAATTCATTCCACTCTTTCCAAAAGTGACTTTGCCATCCATAAAGAGCGCCAACCTCTTTAGCGCTACAAGTTTTCCCTCTTTCTGTCCTACGCAAAGGGCATTTTTCTCCTCAGTCGCGAGTTTTACAGAGCTCGAGCCCCACTAAATATTACATAATTGCACTTAACTCAGCAAACTATTTTCCATTGCTTCCCTCTTATTCTCCTGAAAAAGTACTCTTTTCCGCCGCCTAGCCTGAATCATTCGTCTCCGTGGCAAAAATGTGCTGCAGAGAAACGGCTTTTTAAAGCAACTTGATATTTACATCCCCATGATTTCACCTTGGTGTTTTTGTGCTGACCTCATCCTTCTTGCTCTATTTCCAACTATCACGCCATGATTAGCATTTCTCCGAAAAAAACACCCACTTGCATTCGACTTGTTTTTGAAAACATGGATGCAATTCTAAAAATTTTGCTTTAAGTAGAATTCCGTTACCACAATCCTGGATTCTTAGGTCAACTAGTTTTTTAATTATATCAAAAAAATTTTATGGTAATTTATTTCGAATAAAATGTCATCTTATAGGAAAAGAGTCTTCAGTAGCAAGAAATAGAAGAAAATACGAAATATACAATGAAGATACCCAGAAAAGGTTTATTTTCAGTGTAATAGAAGAAGTATGAATGCGTTTCAAATTTTAATTTTAAATTCTCATAAGTATCTTAAATTTTGATATTTTTCAATGCCTTGATCATGAGTTTTTCTTGACTCAGTAGTTCGTGGATATACATTTTACATCTAATACATCCGCTGCTCAATGGATACCATGATTGATAAAACGGAAATTCATGCTAATCTCTATCTTACTTTACATATCGGCATCATGTCTTATGCAGTAGTGCCATATTACCAATGATTAAGTAAATATGTTTTATCCTATGCACGAATCATAATGGTGTTATTCTTTATTCGTTGTCCCTGTAGTGGAGATTTCAGTACTTCTTTTAAGCGCAATTGATAAATTCCTGCTTCAATATCTAAGCAATAAAAATTGAAATGCTGTATTTTTAATGATCTCTTTTTGAGCACATGTATGTCTTCTATTCGTCAAAGATACGTGTACAATTTTGCTTCGGCACAAATGCTCATGGATGATTAAGGTCATAATAAATGCGTTTTAAGTATCAGTCTTAAACAAATGTATTTTTTCTTGCACAGTCGTTGGCCGTCCTATTATAGGAAAGAAAGGAAATGTGTTACATGGTGAAGGTAGTGACCAAAAAGATAGTCTTGTAAGTCTATTGATAAGGCACTTTAAAATAAAAATTGCATCATACACTTTTTTTAATGCCCACAGGAAGGTTTATGAGAAACTCGTTGTACGCGAAAGTTGTCAAGTTGGCGGCCATATGTTTCCACTCAACCAAATATTTAACTCAAAGAACTCAGAAAATTTCTTCACAGTCGTTATTTACATAGAGATACTCAAAGACCGTTTGCGTAAAAATGTGGTGTTTGTGCGCATTTATTATAACATTTTCTTGGCGAAAATCGATCCATAAATTTTAATAATATTCGTTCGCAACCTAACTGATAAGTTGCAATTTTTCGCAAAGCGGTCTGAAAGCGTTTAGCTGGAGGTTGACATGCACTCCTACAGAAATTTTGTTGAAAAACTTGGAAGAATCTGAAGATCAATCGTTTGCTTAATTTATATGGAATGACCCATAAGTATTGTAAGAAAAAATTCGCTCTCCATTGATCTTCATCATGGTATCTCAGGAATTTATCCGCGAAATCTATATGATAAAATTTGTTTTTTTTTTTAAATAGAATGCAAGGGGTGAGAGCTGTTAGCATCGAGTCGAGCTTCCGTGTTTGCGTCTGTGTTTTCCCGCCGAATATCTTGCGGAGAAGTGAGAGACGGAGGAACCATTTCAGACCCATTCCACAGATTGTTTCCATTCGCTACACGACTCGGAGGGCACTTATCGCCGTGGCTCGGGCTCATTCCCTTTGCCTTAATGTGCTGAGAACCCCTCCTTCTCTTTCGGCGAGCACGAATATGCCTCCCGTCATTAACATAACCGCGGTAGCAGCAGCCGGCGGGGAAATTTCCACGTTTTCGCTGCTCCCGAATTCTAATCGTCCAAACCCTCACCTCAGGTTCATTTTTATCGCCCATCTCCATCAAACGGCTATCCCCATAAATATTCTTCACTGCGAACAGAAGGCGAAGGAGGGAAAGGTAAGAAAAAAAAAGAATCAGGACGGGATGGAAGTGCGAGGATACATCTAGAATTCAGAAGAAGGTCGTTTGAGGATGCTAACTTGGTCTGCTCCACGCGGAAGTTGTCCGCTATTGTATGAAGTGGTGTACAACGTACACTGCGCATCAACAAACCAGCACATAACCCAATGTTACTCCTAAGTAACATCAACAATGTACACGTTTTCAGCTCTATTCAGGAAAGATTTTAATCAAGTGTTCTTTTTTTTGCTGTGAAGTTTGACGGCAAAATATGTAGCTTCCACAATAATTATATTTGAGTAGGAAATGCTAACCATTTTAAAATGAGAAATCTAGAAATTTAATTCCTCCCAGAAGCAGCTCTGGGTTAGAAATAGTTAAATAGAAAGAACCGTTAGGAGTGATGGGAACGTTTGGGATAAATCGTACATGCATACCAAATTATAATAAAAGGATCGTTTGGGGACTTATAACTAAGAAATATTTCTTCATTTCTTTTTCTATATTCCTTTAAAGGTTATGTAGATTATAAATAGGCCTCGTGTTATGTATTTCCATCAATTGATTTACGATGGAGGTGAAAACAATAATGTTAGTATGAAAATTTTGGGCTATAAGAGTGTAGGACGGAGATATTCTACGATTCTTATAGTTTAGATAAGGAATGGTGGCGAAGACTATATTGTTGAGTAATTATTACAAAAGATAATTTCCAAAATAAATGTTGCTTTATAATAACGTACCTTTAAGTACTTCTTATTTGGTCATATCTCATGCACAAGCAAATTTTGAATCCAGTAGCACCAGACCTTTGTGCGTTTACCAATAACATCATTTAAGATAATAAAAGAATTACATAGCCATGATTTTATTGACATCATGAGCCTGCAATATGAAATTAAATAGTGCCTTTGATTACTAACTGTGTTACAACTATCAATTGTGGCATGTTGTCTGTGAATATCATCAGTATCATGTATCATCAGTTCCTTTATAATATTTTTATCTTCTGGACTTTATATAGCGAATGCCACAGCGCTACGCATGTGAAGAACACCAGAACTGATTGATGGAAAATATTTGTTCCTTGTGGTCACTGAAATTAAGCTATTTGCTTATTCGAGAACACACAACATGTCACAACATGCTTTTGTTTAAAAGTGTCCACGTGGCTTACGGGACATAGTGCTACTTCTTTACTACATTTTATTCATATTTATATACGATGCCTTACTGGGAACTGAACCTAATACCCTTGCTAGCAATCCAACTCTCCAATAACTGCTTCTGGCTACCCGAAATTACTACAAGCACTAAATGAAGAATTACTGTAATGATTTCCGATATCGGCAATCAAAGCCAGATGGCTCGAATGGCAATTCAAAACTCTAATAAAATATCAGTATCTAAAGTTTATCATAACTTCCACGTATTCTGCTAGTGCTAGGGTAAAAGACTATATTTTCCTCAAAATGAAGTGCTTGAATTTGCAAACCTGCGTAAGGTAGTGGATGATAAATATCATTTGATGAAACATTTCATTTTTTATCTGCCATCAAATTATCTGATATTTATAGTTTTGATGTTATTTGTGTACCCACGAAATCAGAATAAATCGGCACCTTATAGCAGAATAAATGACAGGAATGAATACTCTGTTTTTGTTTTTCATACGATCAATGTGCTTCTATTTCGAACTGTTGGAATTGATTTCAGCCGAGGGAAAAAATTGCGTGTACAATGTCAAGCGTTGGACAGTTCCCGAAGGAGGGGACGGGTTATCCAAATCTATGGCTCCATTCACCCCGAACTCACACTTTGGTGCAGTGAGGAGGAAAGATGGCCTACTTAAAGACTCCTGCGCGGTTTTGTATTTATGTCACCGCTGTCCAAGCTTCTTTCTCTCTTTATCTTTACAGATTCGGCGCAATGGGAGTAACTTCCTTAAACTCCCTCCCCTCCGTCCCCTTAAGAAGCTCCTCGGGCAGGCCGTCGAACCGATCATTCTTTCGCTCCAATTCTTTCTGATCCCGCGGAAATATGAAGAGGTGGGAAAGAGAGTTTGGAAACCACTTGGAGTACAAAAATAAACCGCGTAGGAGAGTTCTCGCCGCAGCTAAAGGGAGTTTAGAAAGAGGGATAAGCATTAGGTTCCGGTTACACTCGAAAATAAAGTTCGCAGTTTTAAAGTCGGTTCCACCATTGGAATTTTTTCGGTGGTGGATTCCAACGTTATATTTTTAAGAGACAGTTTGACCTTGGAAACGAGAAAGAATTCGATTCGATAGGCCGATAAGTAAATAGACTTGGAAAAATAGACTTGATATTTATGCTGGAAGCCTTTAGTAAATGGCTAAAGTGAGTGCACTATACACTCAGTACTTATTAATATATGTAATGGTGTATGGCATAAATTTTTGAAAGCCAACATAATACATACTAAAGATAAGCTTTGCTATTCCATTCCATACAGTTTCACTGCTATCGGCTTTGGCGCAAAATCGAATCATAATCTGAAATTTTTTATCTAATTAGCAAGTAGACCCCGTAATTGTTGCAACATGACGATGTACCATATGGAAACGGATCACAATAAATCTTTTGAATAATCTTTTTGAACCGAAAATCTAGTCTAGTGCAATACCAGAGGTTTGCTTTTTCAGAAATTGCTGCTACGATTATTTTAACCAGTGAAATGGTCTAGCCATTTGAGTTACCTTTTTATTTCAAATTTATCCATTCTTACGCTTTTGTTTCAAACTTCCTCCACCCAAACCAGCAATCATGAATCAATTTTCACAAACAACTACGTAGAAAACTCGTTCATTTAAGCAAATGATACATGATTTATTTCTTACTCTGTTGCTCAATAGCGTGACTATAACTTGCAAGTTATTTTGAACGACTTGTAGCTGAATTACTGTCGGGAATTTTGAAATATGCTCCGCAAGTGAAATATAAAAATCTCATCTGATAATCGCGTGACTTGTATGTGTCATTGGCTGAATTTTATTTTTCGAATCAACTTTAAAAATTATCGACAGAGTATTATGCTGAGAGCTTGAAAAACTTTGATGATAAGATTACAACGCCCGTTATGATAAATTCTCTGTGTTAGCATTTTTGTATCATCTCGTGGTATGCTCTGATCGGGTATAGGACGACCGTGTTTCGCGAATGCAAGACTTATAGTCATGCCAGAAAATCTTAGCAAGATATATTTCATTGAAATTTACATATATATGTCAGAGAGGTGCCACGTGAAATTAGCAAGTGAATTTTATACCGGTGAATAAATGATTGGTGGCCGCGGTCAAATATAAATACTTCCCTCAAGCATTTAAGCTGGGCTCGAATTTATGAAAATTCACTCTAGTACATTTGTGAGGTCTCTTGTCCCAAACCATAGATCTTTCTGGCCCTCATTCATCTTCCAGTCTCGCAATTTTTCAGTTGAAATTTTTTATGACGACGACAGCTTAACATCCTTAGCCCGAGCATGAGTTTGCGGAAATACATTAAGCTGGTTGCCACGCGACGTTCTGTTCTGAAGTATACCGGGGCCTCCCTCCAAAGCCACCGAAAGGTCTCCCACCCAGTCAGTGCTCCCTGGTCGCCGGCACCTCCCCAACCCCTTTCCCATCCCTTCACCCAAACTCCGACCCCTTTGCCACCAATGTTATTCCAAGTAGGCGGACACTCAAGCCTTCTAATATCCGAGGCATTTTTTTATCGTTCATGCATCTTCTCGCCTTCCCATGTCCGATCCCTTATCCATTCATTCCCGCAGTCTACCAATGAGGCTGCTCGTTTATTCATGGCATTGTGATCCAATAAGGCCATCTAATTCTGCATTCCCGAAGTAACAATTGAATGCAAACAATAAGAAAAAGATATCACCAAATTCAACGAGAGAAATTTATTTGTCATATATTATTAGCGCCATTCCTGCATAAACAGTGTATGATGGTAGCCCCAAAACGATTTCACTAGGGGTACCTACATATTCCTGTGTGTTTTCTATAGTAATGCTATTGCATATGAGTGGAATAAAGTTATATTATTATTATTTCAATTATTATAATAGTTATTATAATTATTATTTCCTTTCAGCTCCTTTCCTAGCGCAAGCATGGAGATGACGGGGTACAAGTATATCATTGCGCTACTACTTAACTTTATGCACTACTTAATTTCATGATGCTTCTTATTTTATTTTGTAATTTTGTGACTGTTTTCAGGGATCTACGGTTTCACAGCGTAAAATATTTGCCATATGTTATTCTCTTAGTAAAAATGAGCAAATGATATCATGTTTTTGCATTGTATATTAGTACTCTGCTCCGATCCTTCGCTCAAACTCCGACTCCCTTTGCAACCAATTTTATTCCAAGTAGGTGGACACTAAAGCTTTTTAATATCCGAGGCATTTTTTATCGTTCATGCATCTTCGCGCCTCCCCAAGTCCGAGCCCCCGGCTTTCATTCCCGCATTATGTGAGTGAGATTGTTCGTTTCTTCATTGCATTGTAGTCCAATAAGGCCCTATAATTCTCCATTCCCGAGCTATATCCTTTCAGCTCATTTCCAAGTGCATGTTACGGTCCACCGCTAGCAGTAAAATGAGTGTTTCAGGAGAAATCTGCAATGCTTCCGGAGATGGTAGGAGAGACAATTTTAAGCATTCTCTCGTCCATAAACAAGAAGGCGCAACTTCCAAGTTACTGGAATCGGAAACATTTTTTTGGGTGCACTTTACAGTTTCCATGAAAACTGTTATTCTTAGCCTTTTCGACATTTTATTAAATTTTCGGGATGATATGGATTTTCAATGATTTTTAATAATTAAGATTGGAGAAAAATTTGCTATTATAATTTTCTTAAACAATTAATCTTTTGAGCCTAATTATACGAGAGCTTTGAGCGAGTATCACAATAGGATTGCGCAATCTCACCCAATATGAGTTGACAAATACCGGGTACATTCGTTGCCACACTTAAAGGATCGCAAGAGCATTTATCGTCAATAACCTCGGGAAATTACTATGGGTATAAAAGATCCTGGATAGAGTAGTGGTCTGCAAGGGGGCCCAAAAACCAAAGGTCTATGGCTCAACTCACGGTCATTATTTTGGTTTTTATTCTATTTAATTTTATTTTGAAGTTTATTCATGTTATTTCCTCGGTAATTATTCTGTAAAACACCACCAATAATGTGGCAGGTCAGAAATGCATTGCACTTCAGTTTCCTGATTCTCGCCATCCTTGTGCTCTTCCGTAGTGCTCCGGTGGCCTTCATATCCAACTCCTTTATTCACTCTTGGTCAAACAAACCTTTATCAGAAGGCCTTCAGCCTCATCTTCGAACACATATCGAACTACATGCTTAATCATTTTATGCCTTAGATTTCAAAAAGTTCATACTTCTACAAACTACAATATCTCAGTTATTGGGACTCGTATTAGCCTAATTATCCAATTATTCACATCCCCTTTGTAATTTATGTACAATCTACTTAATTTCATGGTACTTCTCATTTTACTTTAGCATTATCTTATTGTTTTCAGATTTCTATCTCTTATTAAAAATAAGCAAACAGTATAAAGTTTTCTTTTAAATCACTCACTCTGCAGTATTATTTATTAATGATAACACGTTAAGATAATTGAATACAGTTGTTTTATCAAGAAAAATAACCATTGATTGTTCATATAATAGATGTTTCATGAGCACATTAAAGTATTTAGCCTAATTTCTTCTTTTCTATTACTTTTCAGGTAATCTTCTGACTCAGATATCAGCCAAAAGAGCGTGAAAATGTTTTTGGTGAGTTTTTAAACAGTAATACTACAACAATATTGTGATACATAATATTTACATGCTTGAGAAGAAAGTTTACAATTCAGAACTTTACAAGTTTTATTATTTTTGTCACGGATGAAATCATTCGTTTTTCCGCTAGTAAAATTTGCGATTAATTATTATTTTTTGAATTTGAAACTAAATTTATTTGAATTTTCGATCTGTATATTTCATCACTAAAACGTATTCATCTCAAAGTACTCATAACATATATTGAAATACAAACATTTCGGGGTATCTTGCCCAATTTCGTTGTTTATCGTTGTAAAGTCAATGAAGCTTCGCTACATTACTTATTTATTACCTTGTATTCGCTACTCTTTAAGTGTCCATAGTTATTCACAAAATTTGCATTTTTCCGTATATTTCGAATTTTTTTAAACCACGCATTCAGTAACAATTCTCAAAAATCATCAATAATGATGTTTGGGAATACACCGGTTAGATTGAGGTGTCAAACCAAAGAAAACGTTTTAATCTCCGTGTAACAGCCAGTATCCGAAATGGAATCTAATTACACTAAATAGGGACCCAAAGATGCGCATAATTAAAAGGTGAAAGATTCATTTAAGAGAAGCCCGCGGCGTGCCGTGGCGTGTTTTAAATTAATATCTACTGATCGTGAAACCCCTTTAAAAAGAATAGTATAAATATACCCCTCTATAGTCTAGATATAGCTAATATTTTGCTGTTTATGATTCATAGAAAATCAGTTCGAACAACTTTTTTGCAATGCATACGATTACGATCTTTACGAAGAACGATTTTTACTATGAAGAATGTTACTAGGTCAGTATTACTTCTTTAACGGGTTACACTTCTTGAGATATTTTATCCTGAAAAACACGAGACCAACCATTCTTCTCTTAATGGTTGTACTTCCTTGAGAAATTTTAACCTGATAAAACCGATATGTTGACCTGTTTTTAATTATGAGACTAGATAATTCATTTTTTACGCTGAGATTTTGCAATTTTTTTCCTAAAATAATGAAACATCTAAATGTAAAAAAAAATAAAAGTACCCCAGGTTGGGGAGAATCACAGGACACAAAAAAATATATAAAAAACACTTACAGTACTAAATTTTCGGTGGCGCATTACCTCCTTCCTCAGAGTTAGGTAGGTGACTGTTAGATAGGAGTAGGATAGGAGAGATGGAGCAAAAATGGAGATGAAACGTCACTTCTCGCTAAACACCTTCTTCAGACCTTACATTATTGTAATTTTAAACCTGAAATTCTACATTTAGAAAGTAAGGGTACAAGACTGGATGTTTTTGAGCAATTCGAAATTGTACAAAGTGATTTGAATACGCTTATGAATGAGCAAGTGTTTTTCACCCACTCCCCTCTCCTAAAGATACCCTTCACCAAAACAAATGGTGAAATTCTTTCCTCACCCACACCTTAAGTGACCCCTACATCCACGGGGTGTTTCCCGTCCGCCCATCCTCTCTACGCATTTGACCATTTTCTATTGCTGGCAATCTCCTCCCTTGTACCCCCGCTAACTTTCACTCCTTCTCAGCTAACCCAAAGGGACTCCTCACCCCGCCTTTTTTTCTTCCGTCGCTACTTACTCCTCTCACTTTCAAAAGACACGCGGCCTCTTTTTACCCTAAGCCCCCCTTTTTTTCACTCTTCTCAACACCCCCTCCTCCTGTTTTGCTATGGTCTTCCGCACGTGTCGTCATTTTACAGTTATGACCAGAACCCTCCCTCCAACGTGGGTTCTCCACATCCCGTAGTTGTATCTTTCCCCATTGTCTATACTCTGTACACCCGTTCCCACCCCCCCCCATCCTCAAAGATGTCAAATCCTCTCCTTCTCCAATACTCTCCTCTCTCAAGGGTATAAAAAGGATCTTCACATGTGTTCAAGCGTCTTGTACCAGATGATGGCTCAGTGAGCCGAAACGCGTTGTACGCATTAAAAATTCTTGTGGAAAAGTGCTACGACCTTTCATTTACTTAAATATGTCTAACTTCCACCAATTGAAGCCTGAATCTGTTGAAAATATATAATTTTGGAGAGCCTAGTAAATAATCGCTTAAGAAACAATTATCTTTATAAGAACAACAGTGTCGTCTGTGGGAGCTAAATAAGATTGATCCTAAATCATCAGCTAATTATGTGGTGGACCATTGACTCATTGATATTCCTAAGTAAGAGGCGTCTATTCACGGATGTGTCTCTGGATAAATATATTTGGACCCACTTCGGAGAGTCCACTAGTACCGATCACTTTCTCTCTCTCGCCTTGGTCCCTTATCCTCGTCCCTTTCCATACCAAATGGTCCGTTCTCTTTACTGGCGCCTCACCAGCGCTACCTACCTCTCTTTCCTCCCACTCCACACCGGATTACGCCGGCGATTTTTTGCTTGGACTTGTTTTGTACTCACAATGAATCAATCTTGTCACCAACCCTTTCAATGCTTATATTTTTTATTTTTCCTGATATCACTGAAATTAGTACACTCATTTGCATTTGATACTACATTTTCGAATTTATCGGTGCATAGATACGCCAACATGTACACCACGTTGCAGGAACTGGTTCGCGTCTGATGTTAAGAAACTTCGGGTTCTGATTGAACCAGTTTGCGAGGACGCATGATATCTCCGAATTTCGCTTTTAATCCTACGTGCACCTCAAGCGATAATCCTCGAGGTGAGGTGGCCCTGAGAAAGTAAACCAATGGGTTGTTCTGTGGTGAGCTCAACCCTCACACCGCCGAATACACATTTGGGTTGAATCCGTGAATGAGTAATTAACTCTTCACAGGGTGCGTTAAATTTTGTTACGCGGTTAGGCGCGCGGGCTACACTGGTGGCCGCAATTCAATTTTTTTATTTCCTTAAATTTACAACATTTTAAAAACTTTTTTCACAAACAATAGCTTTGAACTTTGTTTATTTTTTGTGAAATGTTTTTCGCCAGTTCCTTTTACTTAGGACACCTAAGTAGCAGCGGTTTTAAAGAATTGGTGGAGTAGCGTTCGTGCTTGAATTATGCTTGCCAATGCTAAATACGGTAAAACCTCTCATATACGGACACTTCTGGTCCTCGAAAATGTGTCCGTAAGTGAGCGGTATCCGTAAGTCGGAGATGAACAAGACAAAAAAAAACTCATTTTTATCCCTAATAATATCCTGCAAGTATTACAGTGTATAGGAATTTAAACCTTAACCGGTGACGTGTGGTCTGAGAGACCGCTGCGTTTCTAAAATTATGAATATTTTCAAAATTGCTATTTCAAAATATCTATAATCCTCATGAGCGTCATAATTTTGTATAATAAGAACATAGCACTCTAAAAATTCAACGTAAGTACTTATTATTTATTTCTGAAAATTTGAAAATGAATTTTAGTTGCGGTCTGTGTGAGCTCACGTCACTAAATTGCAAAAAACAATAAACGTAATGCTGGTGGAAATAATTAAAAAATTTGTTAAAAACAATTCCTAGTGATTTTTCAAGAATAACAATAATGATCAATAATATGCTAGGAAGCATTTTTACTTTCATAACGTGTATAATTAAATATATAATTATGAAAAGTACGATAATAATAACAACTCAAGTGTTTCTTATATCAGTTTTTTGATCCTCTTTCAAATAACAATTTTTACTGAAAAATTTACGAAAACTTTGTTTCGTATTGGGAATGCATAATATTAAATATAAGTTTTTTAATAGTTGAGAAGTCAATGAAACATTAAACTAAGCAATAAAAATGACTTTGCAACGTTTTATGAATATTTTTTTTTGCAGTCTCCCAGACCGCATGTCACTGGTAGTACAACAAGAATTGCACGCCACTGGTTAAGAGTTAAGACAGTTGAATGAAATCCTTTTATTTAGAAAGTCTCAATTTTAGAGAGATCCATCCCATGGCAATTGTATCCGTAAGAGAGTAAAATTGTCCCCATAAAGTGCCGTGTCCTTAAGTGGGAGAGTACGTATACTAAAGATTGTGTCCTCATAAAAATGCATATCCTTCTGCTGATTTATGTTCTTAGGTCAGAGTTGAGTCAGAGGTTTCACTGTACTTGTATATTTTGGTCATATCTTCGTCAGACCAATAAAGCGGTCGTGTGGAACACCTTCCGCATCTCTCCGCCCATGCCTCCAAGGTGGTCGGTCGCACGCTCCAGGAAAGCCCTCCTCCCACCCCTTTCTCCTGTCGGATGCACTAAAATAACGCGCATATCCATCTCTCTCCCCTCCAAACACGCCACGGTCCCAAACCGCCTGCCCGTCTACGCGCTTGTTGGTCACTTAGTTTTAGGTCAGAGAAGTTTTCCGCCCAGTCATAATACGACTTCGTTCTCCCACATCGACTGATTTTCACGTCTCTGCCACGTCGGAAAATATGTCTTCTTGGCGGATGGGACTAGTCACCCGTGATTAATGGGCGCATAGAAAAATATCCAACACGTTTAAAAATACATAAGGATCGAGTAAGAGGACTAAAAATTCCCTTTTAAATATGAGAGATGCTTAACAGCGGAGTGTCGATGCATACTTGCAGGGTATTAATGTTTGTTTTTGAGTTGTCTTCAATTTAATATGCTTAATTTTTTGTTTTCATTCTTTTTCTGTTGGGAAATTTAACATATAACTGATAACTTCAGGTTTTACTTTGTGAAACCTCTCCATATTGGAAATAAAGAAATAAAACTTTGTTTCACTATTAGAAAAAAAAAGTTTCACTATTATTTTAATATGGGAACGACCCGGGTTTCGTAACGTGGTTACATCTCCGGGTCGTGCCCATATTAAAATAATAGTGAACCTTTCAAAGGGAAATTTAAAGTTGTTTAGTTATTATAGTTTGAAATTCTTTTTTTTAATTTTCATGCGCCTAAATTTAATACGATATAAATTATAATTGGCGTTTTTGGCACCCAAAAATATCTCCGTATCTTATCTAAATAAAACGCAATCTTGGAGTTAAATATTTCTTGACACCTGAGAATGTATTCTAATTAAAAAAATTACTTTTGAATTGCACTGTTGCAATTCTGAATTGCACTGTTGAACAAGGAAATGATTAACAATTATGGCATTATTTTTTATCATTCATGTATTTGGTGATTTGAGAGAGATCCTATTTTCTGCACGAGAGCCCTGTTGTAAAGCCAATCATAGTTCAGTGGGGAAAGAATACAAGGGAATTATTGCATAGTTTTAAACGATTATATAATAATTAAGTCAATAAGGGAAGGCAATTTGTTTAATCTTTCCGAGTTTGAATGATGTTTTGGTCACGATGTACCACCGATAATCCGCTTGACTCGCAAATCATGAACTTTGAACTATTAAAACTGCTCTTAGAAATTAGTTAAATCATTAAATTATTATAATTTCATAAAGAACAGAAATATATAGGGAAACCCGGGGCAGAATCGGATATCAAGTTTCATACATTTAAAAACAATCACAGAACGGTTTATGAAAATTACCTTACATTTTATTAGCCCTTTTGAAATGTATTGACCACAAAAATACAATAATGCAGTGGAGAACACTTGATTATATTTTTTCCCCAAAATCGAAAAATGATGTCATTTGCCCCGTTCTGCTCCAGCCATGGGAAAGAAAAATCCAAATTGTACGCTCTTGTCTTTTTTTAGAATGAATTTTTAGGTGCAGTACACTTTTTCTTAGTCTTTTTTCTAAGAGCAGGTTTACGCTTACCTAGGAACTGACGCCCGAAAACAACGGTTATTCAGACGTTCAATTATGCAAAAATAACGATAAGTAGACGTACTTCAAACACATACCAAGAATTACTGTTATTTAAATGCTTACATATGACTTATCATCGATGCAAAATCTTCCGACGTTAAAAATAAATGGTTAAAATTAACACAACTCACATTTCACATGCTATCACTCAATTTACTAAACCAACATGGCTTCAGAAGATGAGCAATAGTAGGTTAATCTATTTCGAATACTCCCTGAGAGTGTACATCACTTGCTAGTGGCAAAAAATCCCAAACCCCATTCTGTCCCGAACTTCGTTCTACCCAGTGTTCCCCTACTTATTTTTTTTTAAATTATATTTTCATAAAAATTAAGGTTCAAACCATTTCAGTGGCATGAGGAATTATGCTTACATTCATCCCTCTTCTCTATGGTAGAAAGCAATGTTTTTTATTATTCGATACTTCTACCATGTACTACACCGTTTAATTTAATATTTCAACCTCTTGACCTCAAAAAAAGCATGAAAGTATGATAATTTGTTTTTGAAAATTAGGTTCGCTGCAATCTATTTTTGCCTTCTCGCAAGGATGATGCTACAAAGATTGAAACAAGGAAATGCATTTGGATGGTTAGCACTTCACCCTCTTTGAGATTCAACGCTGCAGTTTCCACTATAAGGTATTCCGAAAGAAATGGAAGACTGGTTAGCAACGGGTGGTCTGTTGGTGAGAGTTAATGCGCAACGAAGCGTTGTTCACACCATATCAAGACCACATGCTCTCCCATTTCTCTTGCGCTGAGCCAGGAGCATTGCTGAAATAACTCAGAAGTAGTATTCTCTCCTTACCATTTAGGGTAGGTATTCCCCTTCGGCGCTGCAAATCGACCATGTTTCCTTGGGCAGCAAATGTTATGTACTTATGCTCACACCACGATAAAATATTTTGATACATTTCGTATCCGAGTTATGAGAAAAGTTGTTCAAAAATGATATTGTGGTAAAAATATTCAGATTTGTATTTTTTATGAATTTCATTAAGATTTCTTATGACATGCATCTGGAATATAGCAAATTCAACCTAAGAAACCAACATTTTTATAACCACCGCTAAAAATTCTCTATCCATTCATATAAATGTTTCAAGGAACACTTTTGGAGCTGAAGTTACATATGACGGCTTTTTTTACGGATAAAGTTTATTTTTCGGGCTTATTTCGAGCCTTTTTATCTTTAATTTTTTGCCTGAAGGAAAGCGTTTTAATGCATAAATAATTAATTGTATAAAAATCAAAATCGACAATATACTGGACAAATATTTCTTGCGCGTTTGTCCAGCGAAGCTCATAAATGAGTTGATAACAACCGTAGAGAAATTTTAATAGATATGAAAGCATAGCAACTTCAAAAGTTTGAAAAACTTCGTTCTAAAGATTCATTACCCTTAATCTTATCCAGAAAAATGATTTTATAAAATGTACGCACTCTTGTTTCCATAATAAGGAATTCTGGTAAAGCAAAGCTAGTGAAAGGAAGTGATTATTATTAATCCTCTTGATTATTATTTTCCTTAATATTTATAATTACTCTCACCCCAATTGTTACTTCATATTATAATGTATTGAATTTTTTAAATGACTACTTATTATTCCAGTTCTGTGACAGGTGACTCTTAATGATCATTCAGCTCAATTTAATTCATTGTTGGGAACTTATTTTGCATAAAAAGTTTATGCCTGCATCGATGTGTAGATATAAAACGGACGGAACGATATCTGTTACCTCTTATTATTTGCTCAGGATTATTGATTTTGAGTCAGCTAAATAGCTTTTCGATGAAAATTTTTACTCACCTACTTCATCTGGTGCTGTTCTGCAATGCATTGCATACACTACTACTATACTCTATGCAAGTGCATGACTGAGAGCCATTTTATTTGGACGCACGCAACGTCATTACGATGCGTTGGATTTTTCACACATGTTACCGTCAAGGAGCCCATTTCATCGCCCATATTGTTGAAACACATATCTCAATGTCAGCACTTGTTTTAACGACTGAAAAAGCAAGGTTTCCTACTTGCTAAGTCGTCCATCCTTCCTCCCTTCCTCTCCTTTGCGGCGACGTCCTCGCATTCCTGTGCCATTTCTGGGCTGTTTCGTCCCGTCCTCCGCGGCGCCTTTACTTGAATTCGACCTCTCCATTTACGGTGTGCTCGGCGACCGAATCCAAGGCTCAGCTTTCCGAAAGGGTTCCCCCGGATTGAATTGATAACCCCGTCGCCGCCGGTAGTCAATGTCTCCGGCGAGGAGTCATCCAGAGGCGGGTGGGTGGTCGCTCCGAGACGCTCTAGCTGCTGCTGCGCGCGCTGCGGTGGATTTCGAGCTGTGGTAGCACGAAACGTAAATCAGCATCGGTCGATTCACACGTATGAGCAGAGTTTTGGGGAAGGGGGGCAGAGGGTGCTTGTTTCGACCAAGTTTCGACCATTGCGGAATTTATGGTCATATGATTTTATTTTCTTCGATGCTTTAAAATACGATATTATAGACGGTATGCATGGGGCATTACGAACGAAGTATGGAGCCTATCTTGATGGAGAGACCTTCCCCCAATTAACATGGCAATTTTTCCGAAACCTGCACATTCAGGTTCACTAAAAATATCAAAAATTTAAATAAATTTTAGTCTCAGTTTGTACTTAAAATGCTATTTGCAGAGACTACTTTAAGCATGTTTTCCATAGCCTCAAAACCCTCTGCAAGATTGCTGGCCCCGTCAACATAAAACTGTAAAGTCCGTCCATTATTAGAATCAAAATGAACGAGATCGTTTTGGGACTTCTGCGAATTCGACCAAGATTAACATTTGAAGCTGGATCCCGGATCACATAACTTTTAAAATACCTATCCAATGTTTTAAAATATGAAATTATAGACGTTATGCAATGGATGTTACGAACCAAGGTTTTATTTTAAAGCTATATATTTAATTCTTTTTCGCCATTATTTCTTGACATGTGGACGAAAGTTCTGGACCAGCTGTAGTAGTACGAAATATAAATCAGCATCGGTCGATGTCTCAGGGTTAAAATAAATGAGATCAATTTACAACTTCTGCGCATGCGACCAAGATTCAACATTGCAGAGTCCATAAACTTATAATTTTTACATTTTAATTGCTAAGTATTTGAAATTGTAGATGTTAAGCGGTGGATATTAAAAATAAAGGATCTACTTTACTTATGGAACTTATTTTGCCGTAAATAGAGGACGGAATAATGTATTTGAATTTTTTTTGTAAAATTGCCAGTATTTTACGGGGTTTTAGGTGTTTGTGAAGGCTTTTCATTTAAAATCTTCGATATTTTCGTCAAATAGAAGGTATTTCAATTAATTTTATTGGAGACATTTTTGGGTGCACCGAAACTTTTTCAGGAAAAATAGATTTTTCTTGGACGCTTTTCCCCAATCATTTGCTATTTTTCCACATTTCACCGCTAAGGTTACTTATGCTTATGGGGTTGTCGGTTTTTCAACTGGATGGTATTCAGGGTGGCAGAGGACTGTGATATTTGAATTAACTCGTTGGAGCTTATTTTTCCATGCTCCGGTTATATACAAAATGAGAAACTCAGTTTATCGAGAGTATCGTCGTTTCAGTGATAACCTTTTCAAACCAACTTAGTGTGTTATCCCTCTTTTTATGGTTACCATTGAGATTGTAGAGGTATATTTACTTTTCTGGAACACTTTCATTTGGTATAATTCCATATTTTGCCGTTAAAGTCAGTTATACCTAAGAAGGTGCTGGTATTTCAACTTGAGGATAGTCATATTTAAAGTTATTGAAGCCGATTTTTCTACGCAGTGGCTATAAATAAAACGAGACCAGACTCAATTTCTCGAAATTAACGTGGTTTTAGTGAGAAATTTTTCGAAGTAACTGAGCGTGTTGTATCTCTTCCTATGGTTACCATAGAGTTTGTCGAAGTATCTCACTTCCCGATGAAACTCCCCAGTCGTCTGCATCCTCATGCCTGTCGTCTTCGCAGTGGGTAGTATCTCTCACCGGGGCGTCCCTTTCGTATGCAGACGAGTCGCGCGCCACAGGTCGGCGGGTGGAAAGCGGAGATGGTCCATGGGACGGCGAAGATGGCTCGGGAGGAATTATGGTCATGACGTAGGCGGAAGAATGGGCCAACTGGCCCCTATGATTTGGGCCGGAGAATTTAAATGCGTATCAAGATCTGCTTATTATCTGATATTTATTTTCGAGTACGTGGACTCCTACTCCCGCTGAGAAGCTTTCCTTACCCTCAAAAAGGGTTGTTACTTATGGTATAGGAGAATGAATCATCCACGCGACGGAAAAACATATCCTTTTTTGAGTGTCAGAGGGATAGAGAATTATTTCATCGGTAGCCTAAACATTTTCAAAGAGTAGGAAGTAGGAAGGGCGAATCTTCGAAAGGGCCAATTCGTTTTTGAAAATCTATGATACTTAGGTCTGACTCATGCACTTCGCAGTTGATTCGCACAGAAGAGTTTTAGCAGATATTCAGATGTCACTTCATTGCTTTATACATTGATAAGCCTTGTTGCTATTTATGATTATGTTAATGGCTATAGTTACTCTCTGAGCACACACTCCGATCTACATTCAACTGTTCAGTGTGACGTAAATAATTGGGACATTATTGCTGGCGTCAGTCATATGGACATGATTATGCGGTGTTTTATTTAATAATCATTTCATCGAGAACTTAAGAGGATGGCTTGAAAGTATTTTAGTCGAAGCATTTAATGGTGGATCTAAAATATTTATCACGGAAACACAAGATATTAATAAGATCGTCCAGTAAAAATGTGATGATCCAACTGTTATGTCAGATAGTGTGATATCCTAATTGATTACGAGAGCTCGATTTCCGTTTAAGAAGTATCCATTCGCACAATATTTATCGCTTGATAATGCAGTATTTGAGTTCCCCTATGGTGATACATGATCTTTCCTACCAAAAGTAGCTACGCAATGTGATACATTTGCAACAAGCCATTGGCGGTGGATGTAGTAAGTTCTCTGATATAATAGAAAACAAAAATTAAGAGTAAATATTTATCGTAGATAGGCATAAACATCGCATCTCTAATAAAATATATTAAAAATAAATGTCAGTAATAGAAAATGCGTAGTAATAATAGCGTAACTATTTGCATTGCTTGATATTTAGAATGGAAAATACCACAATTTACCGCCAGGCTTACCTAAGGAATACTTATTGAAATAATTAAGAATGCCCTTATATCCAGAATAATTGTAAAATTTAATTAAAACATTGATGCTATGGGATCTATCTGGACTCTGAAATCATCTTTTCATAGACATTTTTCACTGATTATACAGGTTTTAACCTGCACCGCATTTATTGCGACCTAAAGAGAAGAAACATTTTTGGTTGAGCGACTTTATATGATTGCGTTAGACTTTGATGGGCGAATCCTCAAACGTAAATTAATTCAAATTACGCGGGACAATATTGTCAGCCCTCAACTCCATGGAGAGGCAGATAGTGACAGAAGGAATAGAGAAGGTAAATGTGGATGTAACAAATGGTCGTTAAGTGTTCGCCGAAGTGAAGTGAAGGAGACTCCTCATACTTTTTTTTTAGGAAGGCCGACGTTCATAGCCTTTGAGCATGGCTTCTCAACCCCTCCCATTCTTTGTACCACCGTGCTATTCTTTCTCTGAGGAGTAGATACTCATAACATGTTGCAAACACATTTCAAAAGGATGTAGACACGTTTTCGAGTGCAGTCGTCGGAATGGAGCCTTGCCCATCCCACCATTAATTTTCCTCTTCAAACCATCTTCTCTTCCCTCGGCCCCTTCCATAGAATGCCTCTACCACTCCTCCCGTTCAAGACCTCCCACCCGCCGCCATAGCAACCTCCTCCTCCTCCCGCACAGTTCTTTCAACTGCAGCCCTTTTCTTATCCGCGCATCTCATCCTTCCCCTGATGCCGCGTCTCCACACCACCACCCTGTTTTCCTCCTTGTTCGAATTGTTTGCACGTAATGAATCTCTGGAAGTTCCCGGCCACCGCTCTCCTCCCTTTCCACGCTTGGCAGGCGAAACACGCCCTCGATGAAGTAATGAAGGATGTAACCCGTTGTTCTGTGGCCATGCGCGAGCATTCTAGTATCTTCATTTTACCCTCCTTGTCTTGTTCGGGAATGCTTAGACGAGTGAGGGTGACAATGAAACGGGATTGGGAATTCGATTTCGATTTTCTCATTGACGTGCCCAAGCTCTGCGGCGGAAGCGATGGATATCCGTGGGAAGAGCTGTTCGGGGGAAGGTTGGGGCAGATAGCCTGTAATTCGCTCGAGATTTACTTCATCTGGGACTGAATTTCGCCTGGAACACTCATCCATATTTTTTTCAATGGACATCGAAGTGAAACACTGAAATAAATTTTTGCAAGAAATTTAAATTTAAAATGTAATCTGAGAAAATTAGTGATGTATTTTCAGGTATATGTGAAATATAACACTAGCAATGATAGATTCTAGAGTATACGAAAGCGAAGTTGGGATATCACGTGATGCCTAGCTATCAGTGCTATTCGCTATTCTCAGATAATTGGACCCCTATTTGCAATTTTTTAAAATACTTATTATTTACCACAGTTTAAGCAGTCAATTCTCAGGAGTGATGATAAATATTCTCTCATTCTGTGATTTGATTCTTTTCATATCCATATCGTTCGGTCATATTCACACAAATTTGCAGAAACCACCCATCACTTGTGATATTGAGAATGCTTCTCGACATACCAAAACGTAGGTCTGGGTAAAAGAAGTATCCAATCCTTTAAAAGGCTCTATTATATGTCATCTCAGTAGCCTAGTATCGCTTATCACTCTAGTATCTTTATTTTCCCCTCATCTTCTTGTTCGGAAATGCCACGAGGGTGACAATGAAATGGGATAGGGAATTCGATGCCGATTTTCTCATACACCTGCCTACGCTGTGCGGCCGAAGCGACAGATATCCGTGGAAAGAGCTACTCGGTGGAAGGTTAGGTAGGAGGTCTGCTTTTTGTTAGAGATTTAATTCATCCAATGAATTCATCTGGGTTTAAATTTCCGGCTCAGTCATCCTAATTACCAGCGTACGTTGAAGTGAATGGAACCAATCATGTAATTATTTGATACAAGAAATTTATGCTGAAAATCTAATCTGAGAAAATTAGGGATGCTTTTTCAGGTATACTTGATAGAGAACACAAAATATGACAAATTCTAGAGAGAATGAGTGCAAATTACGCATACAGACCCATGACAGACCGCACACCCAGTACAATTCGTTATTCTCGAGTTTGTCGATCCATAATTTTGAGTGGTAATTACCTTAATTAAGTAGTCATTGGAGAGTAAGAAAAATTATTACACTCTTATTCAGTGATTTTTTTCATTTCATGTCCATTTGATTCGCTCTATACAAATTTTCGTACGCCACCCGTGATATTAACAATTGTTCTCGACATGCCGAAACTTAGGTATGTGTAACAAAGTGTCGAACCTTTCCAAGTTGCATTGAAAGGTAAACGGTTCTATTTAATGGTTCCACAATTAGTTGCTTACACAAGATCATATGTAAGGCATCTGTGATATAATGAGATTCTTTCTTTTTAAGTATTAACTCTCAATGCCCTGATTTCTTTACCATGAAATTATACTCAGGAATTTTTCTCACTTACCTTATGTATCAGATGAGAGAAAATAACGTACAAATATAAAGGCAAATGAGTGGAAAAAATAAGAAATTGATACTCAATCCTTGGGAATAACTTAATAAAATAATTCTTTTCCAATCTAATGGCTTTGATGTCTCATTGTACACCAAAATTTGTTTCTGCCCATTGGTATTTATTTTCAGAAGTTCCCCATGATATTTGCTGATTATAAATTGTGTTTGTAAACGTAGCTTAGCAACTCCAGCGTTTTAGATGACGGCCTAAAGAATTCAGTGAAAAGGGAATATATTGAAATATTTGTGAAAATTACATTTGCTTCTGATTCATATGCCTGCCTGCCTGATTCACTTAAAGCATAAAAAGCCCCTGAGATAAAGTTGCCCTGGGATCCTAATCTCTCCGCCATCAAAATCCTTCAAATAAATCAATAGATAAAAATGCTTTTTTCCCTTCCTCAAGTCTTGCACCGACGCTCCTGACGGGATGCCGCAAAACCACTCGGTGAGGCCGAAAGCTATTGACGCAACACAGCGCGATGCTAGTCAACCGTTCTACTCAGTGTCTCAAATCCCTTTCTTCACTCTTATTTAAGACTCTCCCTTTTGACTCGTAAGGTAAAGGAGTTTATTCTCGCTGCTCAGAACTCCCTTCCACCTCTTACCGTGCTTAGCGCGCGTTTTCTTTATTCGCTTGGCAAATTTCCAGCCCTCTCGGACTGGTAGTTTTGAGTGCAACGGGAATGTTGTGGAGGCTTTAGGTTACGGTGAGGGCCCGAGGATATGCACGCACCTGAGACATCGCCATATCAACCCCTCGGGAAAGCATCCTCCGTCCGCTTGTGATAGACCATGGATTACACTTCGACAGCGGGCTTCGGTCGCGGCTGCGGGGTGACCTTTGAAGATGGTGATTCCTTTTAACGTTAAGCCCGTACGTGGAAAGCCGAAAGCGATGAGCACCCAGCGGGTCTGAGCAATATAGAAAATTATTATGACTAAATTTGCATTGAGTGTCCCGTTATATGACCTTCTTTCCCATGGTTGAGAGTGGTGGTGAATCACAATCTTATAGGTTTGTCTACCATGACTATGGGTATCATTTTAAACGTATTCTTCGAAATATCTTTCTGAGTGGATTGAAATCGAATTTTTTGATATTCAAAATGAAGCTTATTAACCTTTTTATGTCTTTACCTTCTGGGGACAGAGTCGTTCATATTATTTCTTCTTCTCACTTTTACCCCTCTCCTTGCTACATACTTTTTCGGCTTCAAAATATGTCTAGCGTTAGTCTGGATATATCTATAACCTTGCGAAGCATTTTTTTCTGGTATTCACGTATATGCGTTCAATTTTGTATTCAGTTTCGTTTTTCAGTAAATGATCAGACATATTATTGAGAATCTCTTCATGGATCTATTTACGATTGATTATCTATTTGTTCGCTTCATGTATTGCGTATGATGTCATCTTAGGTTTTTACTACACCTCTCTCGGTACTTTATAGACGCTTGGATCTCACTTAGTGAGAGAATGTAGAGGTTAAAGGTTGAGCTTTTTTTTCGCGTGTGGCAATGGCTGTTCTTAAATTTTAAAGGTGTTGAAAAAATATTCATCCGGTGGCGCGGTTGCGTTTTTCACTATATATTTGAGTTAAGTGACCAAACATTACTATGTGAGCATTTGTAATGCTTGGCTAACAATTACGAAAATATCTCAATGCTGTTCATGAGGATATTTTTAATTGAGAAAATAAAAACTGGGAATGGGATTGTAAAAGTATGCTTTTAATAAACGAAATGATGGCTGATTTTGCGTCTATATAAATGAGGTCTCCGCAGGCAACTTTTTCCTATGCATTAGGAAACTTCATCTGCCTACCTACAATGAAAACATTTATTCCAATATACAAGAGTTGTCATGAGAAAAAATTCCCCTGGACCGGGAATCGAACCACGGACCTTTGGCTTTCCGGGCCACTGCGCAGGCCACTACGCTATCCAGGTTCTTTAATTCTCATGGCAATTATACCGAGGCTCATGGTACTAGGTATTACACATTTATTCCAATATAAGGCTAAGGACTATTAACGTAGGGATTCAAAACTTATCTTTGCGCTGAAGTTATTTTCATTAATATCTTATTAACATTTTCTCCAAGAGCCGAAAAGGAATTATTTTGATAGGATTCCTGCACGTTCATGACATTTTCATCAGCCATGTTTTTAGCGTTTCAATCATCATCGGCTTTCTGTATGCCAAACCGCTTGAAAATTCCGCGAGCAACCATGCCGTGGAAAAAGGTGAGCCAAATATTGTGAGACTTGATCCATTGACCTCAGAACAAGCGCTTGATCTTCTAAGCAGCGTGACTTTCTCACTCCTTCAGGATTTTAAGTTATAAAATGTCCTTAGTCTGAGTCACATCACAAATGTGACCTTTCGAGTTGCTAAGGAGGTGACTTCCTTGATTCCGTGAAAATCTGTGAACTCTCGTTCACAGCCTTGTGTGATTTCAAGGAAATCATAAACCTCATTTTTTCTGAGACTTTAAAAATCCACATATTTTTAGCAATCCAGAATCATCATATCCGAAAAAAACGAAAATAGAGGGTAATTTCCTTCAGTAACTTCCTTTGAAAATAAATTAAGGATAATTTTAAGACATGTAGTTGATTTTATGGAAGCATATGCTCCTTTTTATTACTTGAAATGTCCAATCATGTACATGCTTGGACAAAAAGTCGTGTACACTGGTGTATCCAGCTGAAAACCCAGAGTTCCTCTCGTTCGGTACACGTTTTTGCTTTAATATTTCATATATCTATATTTAATTTATTCTACGTTCCGCTGAGCCCGAGATTGATGTATTATTAATATCACGTCACGGCAATGGGAATGCATAGTCGTCTTCCCATCCTTCGCCGCCGGTTGACGGACTAATCTTTTTACCTCTCCCTTGAATTGGTCCATCTCAAGCCAGGAGCAGGTTCTTCTTTCATCCCTCTTTCTCCGGAGTTACCCCTCCCAAGCTGTTACCTTCTTCCTCCCTACTTATACCCGCCGCCACCGTTTATCTTCACGTTTTCAAATCAAGCGGGAAGGGTAATTACCAAGGAGGGCACCTCCTTATTTACATACGAGGACATGCATGCGGATAACTTGCGTGATAAGTGGAGTAGCCAGGTATGTTGGGATGCTTCACCTAAAAGCGTAAGAAATATCCTTTCCTTCGATCAAAATTAATCCTCAATATGATCCTCAACTTGTGCTTCATCGAACGAAAATGAAATAAGTTTATTATTGCCCGAAGATTTTAAAATTTTGGTCCTCGATTAAGCGTGTTGAGAGTTGAAATGAAGTTCTGCTTGAAAAATCTTCGATTTAAATAAAAATCATCCACACTTATGGAAGAAGGAGATTTTGCATTGTATTAACCTATGATGTTAACAAAGCGATTCGATATCTTTTTTATTTCTATCGAGGAAAATCAGTAAATACACTCGATTACATATAAAAAATTCCTAAACGTATATAGTTTCAAATTGATTTTATGTGCACTTCTCCTAATTAATGTAATACTGCCTTTTTAGAGAAAAGAGGCTAATGTAAAATTAACCAGTGATATTTCTTACACGATATTGTTGAGCATAGGATCGGCTTTTATTCTGTACAAAGTTATTGTCAGGCTTAAACATGAAATAAAACCACGGATTTTTATTTTGTTATGTTTGCTCCTATTTATGTACTGAATTCTATTTTATATATCGTCACCTAAGATGTAGAACTTCGCAAATCAAAAATTTCATAAGAATTTTATTTCATTACTTGTGAAACCTCGTGTTTCGTATAATACAGGTGAAAATTGTATTTAAAATTGAATTGAATGGATTTAAAAACCAAAGCAGTTATTTAAATGCTGTATTACATGAAAAAAGACTTTTGAAAGCTTTTTGTTCATTAAGTAAATTTTGATATTTTCGATTTACAAAGTACCTATTACATTTAAGGTGACAGTATGGTTCTTGGCATAACTGTAAATTCTTCACGGATTATTTAAATTCACTTTAATATCCGGTAGTCCGCTTTCAGTCTAAAATGAAAAGGAAAGCTGAATTTCGGATCTCGATCACTGTCCGATTTTTTTGCTGCCGTTATTTTTATGAATTCGGATTGCCATTTCATTTTTTGCGGAAACTGTGCTCTAAAACTCACTCAGTGAATCAACTCAAAGATTTGGTTGGTTTCAAGAGGTTAGAGCTCAACGCGAACTTAGCCACAGGAGTGAGGATTACAAACATTCAGAACAGAGGTCATTTTTTTGCATTCACACCTTCGATCAACGACTCGATCGGCAGCCAAGGGCTCTACCCACTACGATACCGTGTTCTTCTATAAAAAAATGTTATTTTAGGCCCTTGATTCGACGCTAATCTATACAAAAGAAAATTGATGATTAAAACGATTATGTAAATTTCTTCGTGACAATTAAACATGAAAAAAAATATCCGTATAACAGATATCTCTTAAATAATGTAAAACCGAAAAGTTGGTACATCACTCTACTCTTATAGTCATTTATAACTGAAAGCTTCATAGAATTGATGTAAAATTGCGTTAGCTTCAATGAAATGGAACTGATATTCTGTAGGCTCATAAATATTGGCTCATAGTCAAAAATACTGTCTCTTTTAATCAGCAGATGTTTCCAATGAGGGCAAACCCTTTTTTTCGGCCAGTTCTGCGTAAAGTGAGGGTATCCAACAGATAATCAGGGTGGATAAGCATTGGCCGAAGTGTGAAAAAAATCTTTCTTTATCGACCCCACTGTTCAGCGTGTACGCGGAGGAGGAAGGAAAAGATGTGTGGAATGAATTAGAGGTGGGAGTTTAGATTGAGAATTGATGCTAAAATCATTGAGGCTCGCGGATGTTCAAGAATTGATCACCCAGTCGTTGGCAGGGATGGATAAGTAAAATTTTTATCACCAAAGAAATATTGAGAGTAAATTTTCACAAAGACGTGCAAGTGAAAGTTAAAAATCCATGTACTCTGAAAATTTCAAGGTGATATATTTAAATATACCGAGAGTAGCCACGGTGTCAACTTTACGGAGTTATCCGCAATGCACAAATTGTGCGAAGCATCCACAGAGAGCAAAAAATCATTCTCCTTGACCGGGATTCAACCCCGGTTCCCTCGATTTCCGAGTGCTTTAGCCAGGCAGAGGAAATTTGAGGACTACGAGCGTGCTCCGCCCGCTCCCAGCGAGCTTCCCCCGCACTTTTCAATGCAGGTCCACAGAGGGATAGGCGCGTTTCTAATTTTAAAATGTAGAAAAAAAGGCAGGGCTTTATGTACAAATTTAATTGGAATGTTCATGTACAAATTGAGGTCAGAGGACCTCTTGAAACACAAAATTGGAAGTAATTACACTATCCTCTGTTAAACGCACATGATGACTCATACTTACGTATTAACAGGAGACGGGAATGTGGAATCAGCCGCATTTTGATAAAAGTTATTTAAAGAATGCGAGATATTGTTGCAAATGAACAAATGTATCAGTTTTTGCGCTGTTAACGTCAGGAATATTTACCGGTTTTTGGTTTTATATTTTTTTACTTTTATTTTTTTATATTTTTAAAAATTTATTTAAAACTAATTTTAGGAAACAATAGCAATATTTAGGAAGTAAGATATGCCGTCGCATGTTCTCTGATAAATTCTGTGCAATTTGGTACCTCATTTGTAGAGTTTGGTTGCGTATAATTTGAGAAAAAGGTATCTAGTATACAGTAAAAATAATATAGAGGAAATAGTCCTCAAATTCACGCCTCGGTAGCTTAGCATGTTAAAGTATTCGGCCGGATGTCGAGGAATCTGGGTTTAAATCTTGGTGAAGGCGAATATTTTCTCTGTTAATTTTTCGGTAATGGTGATATCGTTAAATTTTAAAAGTAAAATAGGAGTAGTGATAAAACTCTTAAACTTTTCACATTATTGCCACGAGAAAAAATTACTAAAGGCCAGGAATCGCACCACGGACCTTAGTTTCTATCCGTGTGAGTAGGTATCACTATGTAGAGTTCGACGTGGAGTATCTTCGACACGCTATTCCGTGACCCCAATGGCTTCTGTAACTGTCTAATCAGGCGCTAACTTGATCCCATTCAGATCACTTCTCTTCGGTGAGTTTCCACCCACCCAAGATGAACGTTAATACTGAGTACTCTTGTTAATGGATTCTGTGTACAAGCTCCCACTAGGGGTTATCGGACGTCGCATCGGTTCAGCTGAATTGGCTACCTTTCATATTTAGTCCGTCCAAACGTTATCACACGTGTATTACATCCAGGAAGCATTTTGTGCTTCATGATTCACTGAGGTTGTGTTATCTTGAGTCATGTTAAATTCCACTTGAAAATTCTCTGTGATGTTGCTCCGGGAGGAATGATTACGGTAAATGCTTCCATCTATTTCACTGCTGGAATAGTTTGAGCAACTACTCAAGTCTATAAACTAAACTTTAAGATTCGCGGATGTATATATTAAAACTCCACTCTACTTAAATCAATTGATTTTGGCGTGACTAGGTGGAAGGATGAGATATTCGTGGTGAAGCAAAAAACCCATTATTGTTCCACAAACTTTTATTTTCTAATGAATAGTTTCGACAAGTATTGTCGATTAGTTTCGACAAGTTTCGTTGTCGACTTGTTTAGTGATTGTCTTGAGAGAGACGCTATAGCCGTCTTAACTAGTCGACAGCAAATAAAAGTTTGTAGAACAGTACTGGGTGTTTTGCTTCACCATGAACTCCACTCTACTTTTTCAAATGATAATTGCTAAACTGTGACGTATGAATTAGATTTTCCCCATTATTTCGTCATTCACATTGAAAACGACTACTCTTTTTCAGTGAAATGATTCACTGTAATCATTAAATGGATTGGAACACACCTTTCTCGATTAAACTCTGTGTTTCAGTGTATGTATCGTTTTATTTATGATGGCGCACATACTTTTCAAAATTGAAATTTGAAAAGTATGTACAAAAAATTGAAAATATCAAGAAATTGAATGGCTTATTTAATACGACTAAAATTGATGAGATGATAGTCAATTTGTTGATATCATGGATATGGATCAATTAACATGTTCTCATAGCATGCGCTTGTGTATTACGTAAATCGTTATAAATTACGAAATGGTATGAGACTTGAGAAAAGTAGCGGCGGCTATGTACGTTTAAACTGATGCATGGATAAAATTTGCAAACCCTGGGTAGCGTAATGATAACATATTAAAAATTTCTTTAAACCTATGGTAAGACCGAACGCGTCGAATAATGAGTAATTTATTGGGGGTGAAAATATAAGGCGTGTATACGTTCATTATGATGTTCTCCTTCTTCGTAAAACGTTCCCTGACCATAAATTGACTATCTTAAAATGTTATTTTATTTCTCTTGGAAATACTCAAAATTAGTTAAAAGAAACCTCTGAGTTTTAGCTAGGAAAATGGGTTTAACTATTATATTGAGCCCTTCTTTAGTGGAAACTTCTACTTGACTCTAATGCCTTGGTTTGCAAGGTTTCTTTTTAAAAACAGTACGGAATAAACATCATACTGCATAAAATATGAAAAATTTCAAGCTTACCAATTCTATCGTATTTAAAGCTCTGATGTAAAAAATAGCTCAAAGATATTTTTTTCAAAATAAAACAACATTTTTATCTGAAATCAATCACAGATGGTGTGAAAAATTGTCACAAATTAATTTTGAACTTCATTAGCCAGATATCTTCATAAATATTCCATTGAATGAGTCTCCCATAGTATATTAAGATTGTTGAAGCGGTTTCCGTCCAAGGTTTCTCAAAAATAACTTATTACTTCTCAGAATACATCTTCACTCATTTGAATCAATTACCATATTATTAGTGAATAGAACCAATGACATTATGTCAATCAGGAAGTCAACCCAGTGAGCGTCACAAATCACAGACAAACGACACCGAGGATAAGTAGCTCTAAGTTAATATTCTAGCTGTTTTTTCGTTGTTAATGAGAGTTTTTCAATAAAATTACGCATTTATTAAGTCATAGGTAAAACATTCTTTTTGTGAATTTGAATTATCGTTTCCATTTTCAATTTTTATATCTTTTCAAGTATATATCCTTCAAAATCTATCTAAATTACTTCACAATGCGTCATTGATATGATTTATTTAGCTCTATGAGGAATAATGAAAAATACGCCATGCCAATTAATATTTTATGTATTAATTAACAGTTAAGGTGAGATCAAAATAAGCGAAAAAGCCTTAAATATGGCTTAAATCACCTCCTTATTTGTTGTTTGATTTAGTATTGATTGGGTAAATGTTATGGACCGTGTCAGAATAGTTTTTAGATTTGATCGATGCAAAAAATACTACTCTTGAATTAATTGTAAAAAGGTTATGAACAGAAAATCAATAATTATGGTCCCTGTATCTCGAATCCCAGTATCCTGAAAAATTTCCTACGAACCATTCCGAAATAGATGTAGAACTTGGAGCTTTGATTTGTACGTCACACCATAAGCTCCAAAACCGCCTCACTTCGTACATAGAGGAATACGTGAGTGAAACGACCTACCAGAAGATATTTTTAAGACCTTTCCCGCGAATGCCGAAATTTTTAGGAATAAGTGTTCTTCTTTTCTTCGTTGGTGATAGAGTAGTTCATTAGGGAGTGTTTGAAATTGCGTTATTTGTGTCAAAGTACATTTTTTAGTTGCATGGTGTTAGGATTAATGCATTATTTATTAGCTATAGGTGTATTTTCTGTTTCTTACTGTGTTATTAGATAGGTATATTTGTTATTCATGTGTTTCAATATAATGCTGCCGCCAGGAAATAGCCTACTTGCAGAAATATGTATTAATTATAATGATAATAATAATAATTAAAATATAAATAATAATATCTGGTTGTAATATGATAACTAATACAGAACATTAATAGGCATAATCAAGTTGCAAAAGTTATCCACCAAAACTGGCCTACCTACACAAATTAATAGATAACAAGTCCCCATACCACGAATACCACCACAAAACAGTGCTTGAAAACAGTTCATTTAAACTTTACTACTATTTGCCGATTTAAAAAGATAAAACTATTGTCAATAATAGACCAGATATAATGTTGATTTACAAGAAATAATGTGCATGTTACATAGCTGATATTGCAGTACCGCTGTCGCATAACATCGAAAAGACAATTGCCGGAAGGAAAAAGTTCCAAGAATTGGCAATAGAAATAAAAGGAATATGGAATATGGAACAGGTTTTTATAGCCCCAACTATCATCCCTGCTACCGGTGTCACCAACAACATATACAAAATAGTTTCAAAATACTCTAACTTCATTCAAATGCATTCATAAAATTGCAAAAGGCTGTAATAATTTCAACCTGCCATATCACGAGAAAATTTATCAACGCAGTGGGGAGATAAGTGTTACCTCTCCACTGCGTTGGTGAAATCCCGTGCTCTTCACAATAAAAAAACTCAGTGAAAACTGAAGAAAATTTAAGGAAAAAGATAATAAAGATAGTAATAATAATAATAATAACAACAATAAAAATAACTTTACTTTTCCTTTAATCCAGTAGTAAGTTAAAAACCCAGTTTGTTTCTTGACCTGCCTCCAATTCCGGTGCGTCACCATCCACCTCCCATTCGATCTGAGTTATTTCAGTTCTTCTGTCGCTGGTTTCCCATACGTCCTCAGTGGTTCCAATAGTAGATGGCTCACGATTTGCGGTAACTTTCAAATGTCCAGAATGGGATAGTTGAGGCAATAATGGAAGAATTAGGAGCAATATGAATTTTCCCCCGTAGCATTGGGACCAAGTGTAGGGAAAAGTTCTCAGCCAAAGTCATTTATTATACCGCCTGCTCCACCATAAACCTTCCGGAAATCCGGAAATGTGGTGAAACTGTGCCAAAAAAGCTAGCATAATGTGTACAACGATTCCAAGTACGTCTGGTTGATGCTTTCGAAAGTAAATCAAATGAGTTTAATATACATGAAGTTTATCGCTGAATCTGCTTTTCTGAGTGCTTTAATGAACATTCGGTGAGCATTTACCACCTTAGTAAATTTTAATTCAACCCCAACACGATAGGGAAATAAAAAACCTTCCCTCTCTGATCATTTTTCTGCATGATTTTCATTCTTTTTTGAAAATTTTATGCTAGGATCAAGAAATGTTATTTGTATCTAACTTTATAATCGTCAATACCATTTTTTTAAAGTTGAAAGTATTCCAAGCAAACATTTTGTGTTTTATTTTGCTAAGATAATTTGTCAGCATTCTCCAAATATTTTATTGAGTGCTCTTCAGTGCAATTATAAATTCATACCAAAAAGGAATCCCTGAATAAGTACGGTTGGATAAATATTTCTCACACGTCATTGTTACTATCGGCTTGTTACTGCTACACAATTTTCTTGATTCCGTAAACTAATAAATATGAGTGAAAGACAGAGCTTTTGATAATAATTGTGCTATTGTCAACCTATTATGGTGCAAATATATATATATACCCTGAACGCACTTTGAATACGAAGCAAGCACATGGGATCCGAGGAAAAAACGTATTTTTTAAAATGCAAAGGAATGTTACGAAATTCGTTAAAAAAACTACTAGAAGCAAACGATGAACAATGAGAACTGATTTTAGACAGATCAGGCTGGAAGAGGCTTCATACTTCAAGGACAAGTTGAAGGGTTATATTGTTTAACCTAATACGAAAACACATCCTTCAGAACGTTACGGTGAACATCATTATGGAACCTCACCATATTTCTAGGTCCAATAGAAACGATAAATTACGAAAGATGTTTTGCCGATAGGTGTAAGAATTCATTTTTCCCCACACAATGAAGTCCTGTAATGGACGCTGGATGGGAATCACTGTTCAAATATTTCCAAAGGCCACTTTCTTTTCTCTTGTTGACGGTTGGTTTCCAACCACCCCCAATCACGAGCACATCGTGGTAGGATAGTACGTAGACGTAGATTTATTTATTTTTGGATGGATATTTTTTCCTTATTACTCCTATAAATAATGGTATTTGTTCGCCAATTGTCAAAACTTCTTTTCGACCGGGTGTGCAAAATCCCTACTCCTTTTTCACGGCACAAACTTAATTGTGATGGAAGAAAAGGAAATGCATTTTGAGGTCTTTCGGGAGGAAAATTGCTTCTTTATGAGTTCTGTTAGAATAATGTGATGGATAAATTGTGCTAGTACCATCCTGGAGTCATTAATTCTGGCAATGGTATGGCATATGTGGAGAGTTTGATGAGATATTCTCAGGGGAGAACTCCAAAGCAGTGTCTGAAATGATATGAATTCAAAAGTGGGTTTAATATACGCGATGCGGTGACGCAAAATATACCAAAGTAGCGGTATTTATAGAAAGTGCTCTCCTCGTAATGACGCTGTGCGCTTGCACTGGTCTTTTTGGGTCATTACGGTGGGCAAATGAAATAAACCACTGCAATAATGTGCTTGGGAACACATGTTGCCTCCCATGCAAATGAATAAATTCAGTTCTCATAGTTACTTCTCATTTGGATTCCCTCTCCATCTTATGGCCAAGTACATTGAGCAAGCACCTGCCAATACCATTGTTGTTAATTACTGTACTCGTGCGCGTAATTGATCCCTGCGCTGGTAATACATTTAAATCGATAGTGATACTGGCGTGCGTTGGTAGGACGTACTTCGATAATTACCATACCAATTTCAGAGATTAGCCATTGCCTTACTCTGCTTGCCAGGTCATGCGTTGTCCAAGACATGATGTATACCATGATAGCCATCTGTAATTCTATAAGTGTTAATAGCCACCTGCTCTCTTGTGCGCGTTGTATTAATGTTGGTGCTCAAACGTTTTAGTATTGGAAGAAATCGGAAATCAAATTTTTATTTAATCATATTTTGTAAATATAAGTCGATAGAGCTTTAAAAAAAAGAATACTAAAGGGCTAGAAATAATGATTAACTTTTTTAGGCATTATTTAATTTGCTTTCAGCACTCAATGGTGTCTCAATCAGGCGCCTCACATAATGCAGAAATCGTAAAGATTGTTTTACACGGGGCATTTTATTATAGAATTGATAATTTTATTTATTTCCCAATCTTGCGAGCAAGTGGGCGAACGTAACAAAATTAGCACAGGGTCAAAGGGCGGATCCAGGATTTTTTTCCTGAGGGGGGGGACAAGAGTCTAAAAAGCAAATGATCTTCTCATATTTGAGATTACGAGCAACATACAACAATAACTGTACAAAATATACTTTTTATTTTGATAAAACAGTAACTTATATGAAAATATTAATAAGCTACGTATATAATAACGACAGTTTTCTTTTTTCTTTCCTATAGGTGGTTTATGCTTGTTAACTATTAACACGCAACTATGCAGTATACATTAATTTATTATTATCTCGCGATCAATAGCGGATAAATCAGTATGGATTATTTTAATCTTTCATGGCATACTGTCTGTCGTGTTCATGATTTACTGACTTTCGCGTCTTACCATTCAGGATAGGGACGATTGGGGGGGCTAGGTGGGAGTTTTTTTCCAGCAGTAGTGGGGGTCGGAAATAATCAACATTCTATCTAGTGTAAATTGGATACCAAAGGGGGGAAATAGCCCCCTTAGCCGCCCCCCTATAGATCCGCTATTACGTCTTACCATCTCGGTTCGCTTCCTTCTTTTTTTTATTTTGCTTGATATATAACTTTGGATACCTGATTTTACGAGTGGAAGATAATATTTTCAAGTTACCTCTACGTTTCATTCTATTGCTGATTAAAAAAAAAAACAAAACGAACGTAATGATAACGGGACCGTTTTAAAAATCTTGTCTATTTTTTAAGCGTCTGAGGGGGATGAGGGAGGAGGGGCTCATGCCCCCGTGCCCCCTCTTCCCCCATGAATCCGCCTATGATAGGGTCTAATTTGCAATAACGTGTTCAAAGTACCTGCATAGAGAAGGACGAATTCCATTCAATAGAAGGCTGATATCTGTTGCCGCTTATGTCGCATTCTGTCGGTTTTCTAAAACGTCTGGCGCGGAGATAAGTGCAATGCGATCTACTTTTTCCCAATATTTTGCAGTTTAATGTATTTAATTGCGAGGAATAGCATTTGAAATTAAAATTGAATTTAATAGATAACATTATCATGTGAATAAATTTCGATTAATACACTTTATTGTACCTTATTTCCCCGCGAATCTCGGATCACTTCGACCGTCAGCGAAGAGAGTGGCGACTTTTGTAAATCATTTAAATGCGCGGTGGGTCACAACACATTTAAAGGCCGACATGAGGATCCTCTTCTGTAATATTCGTGATCGCTTTCATACATTCGCGCATCCGAATAAGCAATTCTCTGCTTTACACGACGGCATTTGAAATGCCCGCACCTGCATATAACAGCCTGTGTAACGACGTGCCCCTCATTAAAGTTGCTTATAATTGAAGCACAACATCCCTCTATTTGTCCCGATCCCTGGTCATTTATTTTACATTACTACGACTCCTCTTTCCCGTATCCTATTTGACCTGCTTGAGACCTCGAAAGCAAAAGAAGAAGCAAAGCTCTAAAACCGCAAGCCTATCCCGTCCTCCCACGCTCACATTAATATCAACATCTAACAGTGAAAGCATTATCAGACGTAATGGATTGGCATCGAAATTTATTTTCCCGAGACCGAACATTGAAAGCTAAAATGATTCTAGCAATAAAGAAAATGCACGGCAGCTAGAAAGATTATCTATTAATTACAGGAAAAGTTTGTAGAGGTCTAGGAATTTGTCATAAAGGTATGCAGTTATGTCTTGCATGAAGTTTTGTCTTTCAATGCAGCACATCTTAGATCTAAGGGCCTTCTTCGAGAGACTACATTATTTTGCCCTACATTATGTTTTCTATCATGCTATTGCTGCGTTTCAAGGCATGGCTATTTCATTTTGCTTCTATTTGGACTCCATTCCCCCAAAACATCCTTTATTATTCTTTTTTCCTACTTCTTACATCGGTTTTCATCTATTTGATCTTCTATATCATTGTCATATCCTATAATCCTCTTTAACTTTGTTACTGAACAACAAAACGGATGCACTAACTCCCAAAAATAAGCAAAAAAGCTCTGATGGCCGCAAATCATTTTAGTTTTGATAAACTGGTCAGCAATCTATATTACATATTTAGATAAATAAAAGATGGTAGAACTTTCCACAAAATTCAAATGATTCAAATAATTTTGTGGAAAAGTACAACGATCTTTTATTTATTTAAATATGTCTAATTTCCACCAATTGAAGCCTGAATCTGTTGAACTTCATCTATATTACATGTTGATTGATCACCAAAAAGATAAACATGGTAACATTTTTGCTAAAAATGATGGAATAAATAATCGATACCTTTTCTCGAATTTTATAACCGAGAAGAATTTCTCAAAAATTGCTTGAAAAATACGTCAAAGAGATGTGACTTGTGCCCACTGGATCGGAAATAGAATTGCGAAACGACACCATATGCTTTGGACGCGCGAGAAAAATGCATCTTTCGCAAATATTGGCGGTGACACAAGAACAGCGAGCCGCTCTAAAAGTGAGTGTCTAGTTTTGACGTGAGAAGGAGGTCATTGGAGGAGTGGGTGCAACCAATGGCATCGCACTGTATTGAGTCTTGGCTTCGGGGATGGAAGGCGGTGGAACAAGAGTCGACCCGCAGAATGATGGGAAGGGAAGGATATAAAATTTGGGAGAAAATATTGCTCTCCATCTGATTCCTCCCCCGGGGTTCCCTCCTGCGCTGGCTATTGCTTCGACGTCGACCTTAATACAGTGAAACAGGCACTCCACATGTGAAGTGCGGGGTAAATGCACCGACTCGACGCTAAGGGGGAGGAGTCTCTCGAGAAAGCCGAGGATATAGGGCGTTGCATAGTTCCTCTTGACTTAAATGAGGTTGCTAAAGTTGGGGTGATGGGCATTTGTGGTTCGAAGTAATTGTATGAGCTCTTTAAAGGATAATATATTTTCATGCAAAATTCATATGAATCAATGGTTTGAGAGTTTACTTTGTGAAATTTTGACAATATAAATTAAAGAATAAACTTCGTTATATTTTACACAGTATTTATTACAATATTCAATCGGTTTCGAACTTTAAAGGCCCTCATCTTTAAAATTCAAGCTAAAAGGTGAAATAGTATACATTTTACTAATGGCATGAGAAGTTACCTCCTGCCGGAAGGTATACCGTTTGCGGTAGAAAAAATTTAATTCTTTAATCTAACATACTTAATGGAATGCATTTTTAAAGACATGTCGATCCAGTGACTAGGATGACTTTATGAATTATATCCGCAAGATTTCAGGTAGGCAAAATGTTGTAATAGCCAGAAAGGGAAAAGTCATTATAATCACGTCCGATTTATGACCATTGAAGTCCATATCGTCAAAAAGTTCGATAAAATACAACTAAACTTAGTTTGGTGTGCATCAGCTCTACTTTTGAATCCTATGATCTAGGTTGTAGGAATCTAGAAAGCCGATGATAGAGGCCGTTGCTTAGTTCCTCTAGACTGAACTTAGATTGCTAAAGTTGGCATGATGGAGATTCATAGTTCGAAGTAATAGCATGAGTTCCTGAAGCTGAGTATTTATTGTAATGCACACATTAAATGGAATGCACTTTATAAACCATGCCGTTCCTGTAGATGGGGTGGCTTTTTTGAATAATATACGCAAGATTTCAGGTAGACACATCGTGTTAATAATCCAGAAAGGGAGAAATTTGAAGAAACACATCTCGTTCTTCACCTAAGTCCATTTTGTCGTAATTTATGAATACATAATAAGTAAGTGAATACAATTTTGTTATGTGTCTGCCCTATCTTTGAATGCCACGACCTAAGTTTTGGCGTTGCAAGCCATTATCAGGTTAAAACTCTATTCTGGCTCACCCTTAAATATTCACTCATGCCGAAACTTAGTGCGCAGAACTAAAGCAAAACGTGGACTTATATCCAAGAAACATTTATTTAGGATCGTAAGCTTTCCCGGGGATCTAATTGCAGGAAGTCTTCTGAGGTAAATAAAACTGCCGGAAACTATTCGTTTCACACTCATCTGCCCTAATGACATTGCGCGAGTTAGGCACCTTAGAGTTGGCCATAGAAAACCTGACCAGATGGGAAACCCGAGAAGAATTCCAGTGATATTTATTCCTTTGCTATGAATAAATTATGGAGAATGTATCCTATGTATAAAAATATTTCAATTATATTTTCACATAAAATTTTGCAGGAGCACTAAGCAGCCTTTTCGTTCGAAATTAATTCATAGGTTCTCAGCATTCTAATAAGAAATATTTATGAATATCATTACGATATCTTTCCCTACATGACCTTTAGCAAAAATTAAAAAATTATCATATAGTTATTTCTAAGGCTTCGTTCGGGAAAAGGAACCCTTTCTTAGAGAAATTGATTGAGAGAATTAGTAAGAAATAAAACTAAAGCAATTCCAAGGAATGGGAGGGAATAGAGTCAGAATAGAGGGTGAAGCACCTAGCTTCTGAACGTAGCAACTCGAGTTTGACTCGCGGATGAAACCTTCTGAAAAGTCCAAGTAATCCAAGAAAGAGGCGACGAAGTGACAGAAACATTCTTGAATGTGGGTTATTTACGCGCCTGAGGGTTGGCGGGAAAATCTTTACCCCCAACTTTGGTAACTAGACTTCAGGTTGAATTACTGAGTGAGTAAAACAATGTCAGAAAAATACATGCATTTGGACTTGGGAGTACTTAAACAGTTGGTTCTTTCGCACTCAAATTAGAATGAAAGGCAAAAAAAAATTAACGGGGAATACTTAACATTCCTGAAAGTTTCTATGCAGCCGCGATACGTTCCCCTACTTACTATTTGTCATAGAACCCATTTCAAAATGACAGATATAAAGGCACAAATGTCATGCAAACGGCAGTGCCTTCAACCTGGTCACTATCATTAGTGACATTAACTCTCTCGGACCCACGAGACCTTATCAGATTTCTGCATCCGCAACAGGCAATGGGAGTATTTCACATCTCGGTAGGTAGGTAATATTATTTTCCCTCTTCCATGTTCCATTATTACGTCGGGTGTCGTATACACACTTGAGGACATTTCATTGGCCTCGCTCTCGACTAAATCGTCATAATTTCCGCCTCGCGCGACGCCTCGACACGTTATTTACGCCATGTTTTGCGGCCGTCGGCGGCGGGGCGGTCGGAAATCTTTTTAACGTCCCCACCGTGCGGTGGCCACGGTTTACGATTCCTCCCGAGTCTCGACGTTCCTCTGGGCGTGAAATTTACGGTGGCCTCGCCTCCTCTTCCATCACCCTTTTTTTACCCCTTCGAACCCTTTAAATAAAATCCTCTCGTTACTTCCCCAGGAGTCAGGCTCATTCCGTCTTCAAGGAGAATGCCCTCTTGTTATCATTTTCCCGTGTGTAAGTTATCCCTTCTTTCCATGTGTTATTACTATTCTATGATGTCTGTAGAAAAATTGGGCTCTGATTTTGCTGCCATTGCATACCAGGAAAGCATATTAACTTCGCGACTACTGCTCATGAAACAAATGCTCAAGGAGAATTCACTTTTATTACCAAGTGCGTACGCAAGTTTTCTCTCCTTTCCAAATGTTTTTACTATTCAATGATACCTGTTGAGAAATTGGGCTCTAGTTTTGCTCCCACTGTGGAAGGGGAGGACATCTTATTTGTGCGATTACTGTTTATGAATCAAAGCTAAAGTCTCCGCACTTTATTTTGTTTAAAAATTGGTTCGCATAACTGTAAAATAAGCAATAGTAATTTATTGTCAATGCGTTTTTTGACCAACGATATTATTTCGATGCATTAGTTATTGTATTTCTTTTAGGCTAATCCGAAAATGATAAAAGAATGATGGTATCCTCGGAAAAATATGGTCAAATTAACAGTTTTGGATTAGCAAGAATCACTCGCAAATCAACGAAAGAGCAAAGCATATATTCGAATTGTGAATTTTACGAATGCAAGTAATTACTTTCACGACGCTTCATTGAAAGATCATCCGATGACGCTGTATGGTAACTTGATTGAGTGGATTACTATGGATAATTTTCTATGATATCTTATGAAGAATCGTATGCTAATGTTGCTGCGTTGATATAATGGAATAGCATCCTAACTTATTGTGTGAGCCTCGCCGTTCTTCCGGGCGTGATGTTTACGGTCGCCTCGCCTCTTCCTCTACCACTCTCTTTTACCCCTTCTAATGCTTTACAGAGAATACTCTCGTTACTTCCCCAGGAGGTAGGCTCCTTCCGTCTTCAAGGAGAATGCTCCCTTGTTACAATCATCACATGTCTAGGTTTGTTCTTCCTTCCATATGTTTTTGCTATTCCATGGTATCTGTTGAAAAATTGGATACTAATTTGCTCCCATTTTAGAACAGGGGAAACATTTTATATGCAAGATAGCAGATGATAAAACCAACGCACAAGGTAAAAGCCCTCTTTTTACCTTAATTGCGTATGTAATTAAAATCTTCTTTCCATATAATGTTAATATTCCATTGTATCTGTTAAGCAATTGGGCGATTATTTTGCTGCCGCTTTAGATCAGGAAGACATTATTTGCGCGATTACTGTTCATGAAAAAATTCACAAGGAGAATGCTCCCTTGTTAGGTACTATGATTGCGTTTATGTGAGTATTCTCTTATTACCACAAGTTATTACTTATCCAAGATGTCTGTTGAAAAATTGGATAAAAATTTTGCTGACAATGTAGAATAGGAAGACATCTTATTTGCGCAATTATTGTTCATGAAACAAAGGCACATTAAAGTTTCCGCACTTTATTTTGCTTGATTGTTGGATTGCATGTCTTAGTAACAAACTCTAGGAATTAAAGTTAACCGTGACTAATGTTACTGTTTTGATGCATTAGTAATCGAATTCATTGAATGATTTTCCAAAAATGCTAAATTATGGTATCCTCAGAAAATTTTTATCAAGGAAACGGTTTTGAAATTGCAAGAATCACTCGCTTTTTATCGAAAAAGCAATGATTATGTGCCTTGAGTATTATATGTGTGTCATTTTTTACCATGAAAACACTAGATTCGTGTATCTATTCGAAGAAAATCCAGTACCGCTATGTGAAAGCTTGTAACTGCCAAAAAATGGATTGCTGGACTATGAAGTATGTTTTTCCATGATTTTATGGACAAGGAAGCAGATTCTCTTTCCTCTTCCATCACTTTATCCTCGGATACTTCAAGTAAAAATCTCCTCCTGCCTTCCATCTCAGTGGGATGTTGATCTACATCCGTCCTCATGAAGAATGTCCTCTCATTTTCATAGGGGCAGTTTTATCTTTGCTTTACTAGCTATTTAAATGATGTGTGCAATGATATCTGTTAAATAATAGATCGCCTCAGCTGTTATGAAAAGCAATGCAGCGTGCGAGGTAAGTATCGGCGAAACAATTGACTTGCCAATCTTCCACCTAATGTTTATTCTTACTTGGTTGCCGAGACAACATTATGTTAAGTAATACGCTCGTATATTGGCATTGATTTTCGCAACAAATGTTACATTTTATTAACCGAACGAGCTAAATCGTAGCTTGAATCTTTGGTTAATATTTTTTTTTTGCATTGAAGGTCATTTATTGCAGGAATCAAGAGATAATGTAAATTATCGGTACTGCAAAACCTTTCACTTATTTACATTTCAAAGTGTCTCTCACACAATTTTATATTTCACCTTATTCCGTAAGTTTTGAATTTTATGGAAGCTTTTACTATCACGCCCCGTCATGCTTAATTCATCGGAACATACACCGAGATGGCTACATCGTTGCTTTGATCTACGAAATGATATGAATTGAGTGGATGGTTATGGAATAGGAAGAAAATTAACGATGCCTTCGCATTGGTTTTGGTTGCTATTGCTCAATCAAATAAGCATACAATTATATTAAGTTAATCCGATGATTGGAGAACCAACGAAACCGTGGGTAGTATTTTACCGTGCTACGAGGAATAAACTCACATAAAACATAGCGCTGACAACATTTTAAAATTTTTCTCGAGTATCGAGAGTCCGAATGTCAATTTATTTATCATGTTGGTTAAACATGCCCCTGAAGTATTATAAAATTTTCAGTTGCATTTATTGTTTACTTTGTTTGTGGCAGCCTCCAATGCTGGACGTGTTTTAATGACCTCTGTGATTTTTGGCTCACACTTCATTGCTTGTGCTTAAATTTTTGGCCAAGAAAATGATGAAACTAAGCCCCAGCCTCCATAATCGCCAGCTATGGCTCCGTGCGACTTTTTTCTACTTCCAAAAATGAATAATTTCCAAAAATAAAGAGAAAATTAAAGGGCCGTCGTTTTGCAAATGCATATGAAATTAGAAGAAATCTCTAGCAGAGCAAAGGATATCACAAATATAGAGTTTGAAAAGTATTTCGAGGATAGGAAGAAAGGAAAACACATCGCTGCGCTTGCAATGGTGTCTTATGAGGACTATTTTGAAGGCGAAATCATTAATTCTGACAAATAAATAAATATTATTATAATTATAAATTAATATTCTCGTCATTTTCTGTAACCTCAAGGAGCCGTCGTTTTACAAGTATAGAGAACATTATAGAAATTGGTGATAGGGCTTAACCCTTTATAACCCAATGTTGCTTCTTAGCAACATCAAAAATGTTTAAACTTTCTGCTCTAATTAGGAAATATCTAAACTAATCACCATTTTGTGATGTAAATTTTTATGGAAAAATATTTAGCTGTCACGTTAATTAAGATTGAGTGCAAAGTTTTCAAGTTTTCAAGATGAAAAATCTGAAATTTGATTCATCCCCGCAGCAGCTCTGGGTTAGATAGGGTTAAGGCTTTCCCAAAGATCGTGATTGAGAAGTGTTTCCATTGTTAGAATAAGCGCAGGCACAAGAGTATAATATCTAATTGTGGCTATTTCAGACGAAAAAATTAATATTATAAAAAAATAAAAATTCTCGTTATTTTCTGAATATTTCTCGTGTTACAGTGGAATATACAAATGTGTGTTCTTGTTTCACTATGAACCAGTGGTGGATCCAGGATAAGGACAAGGAGCGGGTAAGTGGGTGGACTGGAGGGTAATCTCCCAGGGGTTCGAATAAAATTACCATTTCATCTAGTGTAAATTGGATATCCTACAGAAGTGTTGAGATACTAGATCCAATGTACAAATTTTTCGATGTAAGGGCCATATTATAAATTTCCCACATTTATGCGGGCCGAAGGAATTTTAAAAAATCAGTGCAAGTTATTTGATTTTCTCAAAAATTAGGGCATTATCATGGAAAAATTAAAAAAAAAATAATATTATATGGATGGAATATGGACTGGATGTATGGAGGGCAGGGTGAAATAATGTGTCCGGAAGGATGTGGCCCGCGGGGCATAGTTTGAAGACCTCTGTACTACGAGGGTTATTCCAAAAGTAAGGTCCGATTCAAAGTAACTATTTTAATTTGGCGCCAAGGACAGAAATCGCATGCTCGCCGACTCCCAGCATTCCTTGCGCATCAAGCGCCGTCATTAGCGTTGTTACTGTTGCCGTGTGCTGTTTATATTGTCAGTTTACAAAGTTGAAGACAATTGATCGACCTGCCAATTGTGATGAAAGAGCAGTGTCACAGTTTTTGTCTGCAAGAAAAATTTCAGCGGCAGAAATTCATCGGTATATTACTGAAGTTTACGATCCTGACATAATGAGTGACAGTAAAGTGCGCAGGTACGTGCAAGTTTTGATCGATATGATGAAGTGAAAGAAGCAATTAAAGACAGGTTATATTCGCAGGAGACCGATTTCTACAACGTGGGCATTAAAAAGCTTGTTGGACGTTGTGAAAAATGTTTAAATAAGTATGGAAATTATGTAAAAAAAATGAGGAAGTTTTAAGGAATGTAAAAAAAACAATTGTCTTTAGAAAGGTTTTTATTTATTTTTTTTCTTAACCGGAACTTACTTTTGGAATAAACCTAGTAGATAACTACCTATATTCCCCCTACCCTCTCTCTAGATCCACCACTGCAGCTTGAATATGCAGTGAGCGTATGGGATCCGGTGGAGAAAGACTTAATCCGCGAACTGAATAAAATACAAAGGAAGGCTGCGCGTTTCGTCAAAAACTGCTACGGGCGTACAGATAGTGTTACTCAGATGTTAAGCGAATTAGGCTGGGAGCCGCTGGAGACTCGGAGGCTGCGCGCTAGGCTTAGATTGCTTGAACAATTGAGAATGGATATCTTTAAGAGCTACACAGAGAATATAATATTAGAGCCACACTATATTTCCTGGTCCGATAGAAGCGATAAATTAAGAGAGATGATTTTCCGAACGAATAGATGATGATTTCTCTTCCTCACCTTCCTTCCTCATCATCTTTCCGTGAACTGAATAAAATACAAAGGAATACTGTGTGATTCGTCATAAACTGCTACGGGCGTATAGACAGCGTTACATGTTAAGTAAATTAGGCACGGAAGCGTTAATTTAGAGAGATATTTTGCCGAAAAGAAAGATAAGGGAATTCGTTTTTTCCCCGAATCATAAAGGACTTTAATAAACGCTAGTCCCAACTTCGTTAGAGCACTTCATTTTTATTTTAGCTGTAAACGGCTGGTGTCCTGACACCCCCTGCCACACGCCTTTTAGGCGGCTTGCGGGGTATTATGTAGGTGTAGGTGTAGGTGTAGATGCCATGAACGTGTAAGTTTCAAACGAATAAAATGTCACGAAAAAAAGATAGTGAAAGGACAGATCGAGCAGGAATGATGCGTCCCCTTTGATATAAAGCCGCTGTTTCTCTCCCTTCGGATGGATGGTTGTCCCTGCCGCCGTCTAGCGCCAGTGGTAGCTCTGCGCCACCCGTCTTCTCCCGACGGCAAAGGTGGCATTAGTAGCCAGCTTCCCATTCCGCGTGCCGCTATTTACGTCCGTCCCTCCGTGAAAAACCTCCCGCGGTGCCCTCTCCGTCTGGATGAGTCTCTCCCCGTACGCCCGTGGGAGGCACAGGTGAGTTTCTGCAATGCTTCCGTCTTTAGGAAGGGTGATTTTCGCCCATGGCAAAGTTTTAAGTCGTCTCAAATGTTTCCTAAGCTAAATTCGGATGTATATATTGTACCCTGTCGATTTAAAGCGATAAATCAAAGCCCCAAGATTTTACAATTTACATTAATTAATTACAAGCCGAAATGAATATCTGCTTGAAATATCTAGAAATATCAAAAATAAAAGTCATCCAAGCTCGTTGCTCAAAAAGATTAGTACAGTGTATCCATTGATGTTAAAAATACACCGATATCTTTCATATTTAGCGAGGAAGATGAGTAAATAAACTGTTATCAGTAATTTATTCCAATTTCATATCGTAAACCAATGTGGTTCCAATTATTATTATTCTCTTTACCTACTTAGAAATCATAAATAAAGTCAAACTCTAGTTATATTGAGAAAAGAAAAGGGACGGATATAAATTTAACCAGTGTATTGCCTTTCAAGATACTATATTGTTCTGCTAAGAAATTTTTTTTTTAATGCAAAGATATTATCAGGGCTTAGAAAGAAATGCAATGGCTAATTTTTCTTGCCATATTTGCTCTTACTTTTGGCCTAAAATCTATTTTGTGATCTAATACTTAGCATATCTATTGACGCTTCATAAATATTTTCACCCACTTTAATATCCCACTGTCTGCTATGAGTCCAAAGTGAAAAGGAAAATTGAATTCCGGAACTCGATCACTGTCCGATATTTTTATTGCCGTTACTTTTACGTCACGGTCAGTGTGCTGAGCGAAGCATTAGTCAAAACCGCCCGGCGTGTGGGGACTTTCGGCATAATGTATACGCGAATGATTGGCGGCGGAATCTGTGGATTAGGAGCAGGCAATTTCGGGTCTTTTGATTAGAATGATCACCCGTGTGCGTTGGAAGCGATTGAGCTCTCTCAAGCGGTCGTGCGATTACTTTAACGTCAGTCAACTCTTGGGAGAGGTGAAGATGGTCATCAACACGCCGCGGTTTTCTTTGACCGCGTGGAAAAAGAAAGAAAGGATATAAATGAGCATGGTGCCTGGGCATCAATTGAATTCTCCTCCCAAAGAATAAAAATCTTCACGCTAACCTCCCTTTGCCCTCTCTATCTTCAGTACGGAGTTGTCTTTTGTAGTGAAAGCTTTCTCATATTTTTCCCTGTAAGATCGCACGCAGAAGAGATGTTCATTTAAATTTGGTCATTATAAATTATAATCATATATTCTATCCAAAGTATTATTTTTGTTCATGTTTTTGTATATTCTTTTTCCACTGATTGAACCTATGCATGGAAGATAATTATATAATGATGGTAACCTAAACACATGTTACCTTCTGGGTTACCTAAAGCTCTAAATATTTTGTTTATGGTTTTGTTTGTAAATAATATGGAGTAATTAACATTTTTATTATTATTGGAACCGCCCGTCATGATTATTGTAAGTATTAGAATGAGGTCTTCTAATTATACACCGTTTGGTCAAACACAAAGGATGTCGCATAGAAAAGGCAAGATGAAAATTAAAAGAATCCCATTCCATGAGCATGCACTTTAGCAAATCAGAAGTGTTAAGGTATCCAATACTAAAAAAATTATTGAAATTCTGACATTGAATGTCAAATGATAGACATTCTGCACCTTATCTTCGCTTCCTTCCTGATGTAGTCGTCATTTTGCGGTGAATGCTTCCATATGGCCTTCCGTGTAAGGTCGCACATATAAGAGAAGCGTCTGACATGATCAGAAAATATCCAAATCTCTTCCGAGCATTAAATGTTCAATACCTAAATTTCACTGTTAGTGTACTTGGTACATTTCCCAAAAAAATGTAGTCCAAATTATTTCAATTTTTTTAATCTTTAAGTTTCAAGTGGAAATCTCTCAGTATGGTTAGTGTTACGCGAATGAATAGGCTAATTCTGGATTCGAAGGTATGCTATTAAGTACTATCTGGGATCTCCATGGCGCTATATACTGTGCTACTGCTGGACTTACATCGTGCTCAGAATGGGTGTACTAAAGATGATGGAAAATTCGTGGAACTTCCGGATTCAATTTCGATTGATTAGGTAACCGAATTAATAAAATAAAGGACCCTCATGTCGACTACTACATGTATCGTCACCAACCGAGCATTAAAATTATTTTTATTTATTAAAGTAAAAAATGGCATCGCTTGTTTTCAGGGAGATCCAAAGTCACGAGGGAATATTTTTTAATTGGGGTTGGTTATCGAAGTTTAAATGTCTGAGGACATCATCTGCTGAAATTGATGTTTTCAATGCTGTTCATCGTGATTGCGAAGACTGCAAAAAATGTTAAAAAAAAGGGTTCGTTTTTCTCTTATCATGCGCGGAGGACCTTTTTGAAAACCGATCAGAACACATCCGAACCAACAAGGCGTCTACGGGGCCTAAAATAGCCTCCTATATGCAATCCCTATTGAAGCAGCATCCAAGCTACCTTTAGCGTAATCTTTCCTATAGTGAATGAAGAATTTCTCAAAAAAAATCTTACAATTCAAGATAATCGCTTCAAAATATGCTATCTTTCAGTAGCAAAAAGTTATGACAACACTAAAAATTCGATTTGAAACGACTTTACTAGCATTTTAAAATGTTGGGAGCACCGTATCCTAATGGTCCTGCCACTGAATCTGTACGACCGCCGGAGAAGAACTGTGGAAGAAACAAGAAGCCTGTATGGATAAGACTCTAAAGATGGAAATTTAAGAGGATTTCTAACAAGCAAGGAGGGCCAGTAGTACTCTTCATACGATATGGTATTCCTACGGTAGAAATAGGCAGTAAAATCAATGGTCTTGTATATGATTTTCTTGCCTATACGCCATCCTTTATTGAATGTTATTACTTCGTAGTTTCTTCCTAACGATGGTAGAAAGAGTAATGGGATGGGTGAAGTTAAAATAAGATATTTTAGGAAATTTTTCGGAGTCACAGTGTTGGATCTTCTGTGTATGTAGCCCTAAGTGAAAAAAAGATTTCTATGCATGAAAAAATGCAATATTTTTTATAGAAACACATGCATTTTCCACTATATTAAATATTTTCTCTTAAACATACTTTGAAGATGATGTAGTGATATGGAAATCTAAGTCGGGAGTAAAAATTTTATATCGTGGAAAATTGCATCTGTTTCTCTCAATATGGAAATATTCCTCTATCACACTTAGTTCTGATATTATACAGCCTATTCGTCAAACCTAAGACTCCAACACGGATCCTAAACCTAATATTTGATCCACAATTACTGCCAATTTACGTAAGAAAATTTTAGAAACTTTTCATGCTGATATGACCTGCAATTGCACTGAAAAGCTTTCGTTTGCAATATTCCTTTGGAGAGTACGAGTTGTATGAAATGGCATTTCTTAAATTGACCTGTAAGGAGACCATATTCAGCTATTTTGAATGAATTGCCTTGTAATGGTAACCACACCGTTATTATCGAAAATTTAAAATGAAATTTTCTCTCTCTTTTTTTGCTAGTGAAAAATCTACGGTGGAAGAAGAAGAAAGTGTCAGATGAATGACATTTTTCACCCTGCGTATTCTTTTCCCTGTCGCTCTGACGCCAGCAATTATCAATTTAAATTTAAATTGGTCAGCTTGGGATAATACTCTCCCCTGTGATAGATTAAAAGCCGCCAAAGCTACAGGCGAGGTCGTGATCTATATTCTCATGTATCAAAATTCCGGTATAATTCATGCATAGTAGTCAACATACCCAATTTCAGCCACCTTGGCGTTAGTGCTTTAATAGAATTCTCCCTTTTCATAGAATGTCATTTCCATAACCCACATATTTAAACATTTTAGTCATTCAAGGTTATCTTACTACTAATGGGCCAATTTTTATCTCTCACTCGAATATTTTCGGCTAAATAACATTCATAACCCTAGGTTTTCGTGCATTTAATTTTTAAATATAAATATTTTATGTTTAGTTTTAAAGGGAGTATTAGATGTATTCCTAGCGTCGCAAAGTGGGCTGAAATCGAAATTAAGTCGTAAATATTATGGATAAGGTTTAGAAATTATGAAAATACTTTTTCTTGGTGGGAACTTGAAAATGCCAAATTGCCAAAAGCTGAAATTGCCAAATTATCAAAAATTTTAGCAATTACTTTTTCGTCTTTGTTATATGTGCGGCCACATTTTCTATCAATGTCACAGAGCCATTCCATTTATGACATAATGAGATAAAATTTACGTCAAATGGCTGACGATGGAGTCATTATATTTTTATAAAAAAATTGTGATGAGGTATTAATAATTTTTTATAGCAAACTCATTGCCTGCAAGTTGTAGCAAGCCCATTCAACTGTAAAATAAATTAAAATTTAAGATAAAAATTTGTAATTATTTATAATTAAATTAGCTTTTTGCTTAATAACGCATGCGTAAAATGAATTGTATTGATTCCGGATGCTCTAATCTACTTAATGGTTATTTTGGATCGGTTAGGCCGTTATGCCATAATGGCTTTGAAAGCCTTGTATAAATTGTGTTGGACATAACCGCTATTGTGTATACAATTTACATTTAGTCTATTATAGCTCCTTAGCCATGCTTTTAATCATGCCACTAATGAGATAAAATTTGCGTTAGATTCCTACATAATCTTAGATAGAGATTGTATATTGATGGAGACAGAAGTTAATTACATTAATTCCCAATTTATGGGGAAAAATATGTAATAGGAGTCTTACTCTATTGATAAAAGTGAAAACTTAAAAAAAAGGAATCGTTTTAATGAAATTCTGAGGTAAATATTGAAATACTAAATACTTCTTAAATTTACGTACGTCCACTATACCGATGCATACGACCTAACCCACTGCAGGTAAAATAAAATCAAACAGACAAATAAATAAATTAACATAAACTTTTTCTATTTGGAATACTCTTATCTATATATCAGCCATTTGGGATCAGTTTCCATGCTATATCTTTTGCATTTAATGGCTCATCTGTATTCTCTTATGCATCACTTCCATTGGAATATAAGTCTTGTTGATATTTAATCCATATCATATATTTATCGTTTCCCATTATTGGAGAGATGCGGAAGGTCGTTATTGCCTCTGTGGGGCTGGACCTCCGTACGGTTGCTAGGGAACGCCACCGCCGCGCCGTGTGGGCAGGGCGATGGGAGAGTGGAAATAAACGGTTCGGCAGAGATGAGCAGACGTGTAGATCTCGCAAGGGATGCTGGGATATTTGCGAGGAGGCGGAGGCAAACGGGGAAGGAGTGGTGTGAGGATGTGGCAACGCATCACTGGGAAAATAAATAGCAGTGCGAAGAAGAGGAAATTGGTTAAAGGGAGAACGGAGACGTGGAAATATGGATGAGGGATAGAAAGACTGCAGGGATCCCGGCGGCACTGTCTTTTCAATAGATGCGGGACCTGTGATTTCTTTTGTTCTTTTTTTTGGGAGACGAGAACTCGTAGAAAATATTCTTGGGTGTGTGCTTCTAGGAAACAAACGCATCGTATTTACAAAGCTCTGAAGTAACATATAACATAGCTTCCAGCTAGAGCGGCATTTTTTATTTGGTTGATGATGATATTGTACTCACTTATCCCAATGCTTTTTCATCTCTTTATGCTGTGTATACCATGATGGTTGTACCTCTATTTAACCATAAACTATTATAATGATGCCATCTTTATTTCAAGCGAATGTAGACCCTCCCAAGCGGGATATGAATCCACGACCTTTAGGTTGGAAGATGAGGATATTACACCGGGGCCACAGTGGCCGGTAATTATGGTGTCTGTTATGCGGAAGTGTATGTCTTCAACGTCAAAAAAGAATTCCGACATTTTTATGTTGTTTTTTTTCTACAAAAAAATTTTAATTTCAGTACTTTGCAAAATTTAATTTGCACTATTCTCATTATAACGGCTATCCACCGAATTCGGATGGAAACATATTGGAATACTCTGTTCTTGGATAAGGACTTTATTTATTATGCTTTTGTAAGGGTAACTGCCAAGGCCATTTCCATATTGAAATGTAATGCCTAATGATTAACCGTTCCTGTATCTTCCGCTTAATGTCAATTAGAGAAAATTATCCACTGCGTCATAAATAATAAGGCATTTCATGTTGCAAAAAATTCATCCATATGTATTACTTGTCTTTCCAATCCTTTTTTTCTTTAACTTTTTTTCACTGGATATCATTATCCATTTATACCGTTGAGATCAATGCTAATTCAAATGACATGGCGAATGCATCATATTTCGGCTCTTCCCTGATGCCTGTTCTTTTTCATTACTGCATTACTAAAAAAACAAAGCAGTGGAAAAAGTGGCCATGAATAAATGGCGTGAACAGGTTTCGAAAATTTAAATGCTATCACTAGTAAGTTTTCTCATCTTTTTTGAAATAACAGAGAACGGAATTGTTTGGAGTCTTTTTGCAATGCATTTTTAGTATCAACTTTTACTTTTTTCCATATCTAAGATTTCAGTGTAGGCTCACGCCAATACTGAAATCTTAGGTATGTTCTGAGCTAAATTTTATCGATATTTGAAATAATGTGCAAGGCATATAAAATAATTAAATTTAGGCGTTTATTACACTACTCTCTTGTTTGTAGTTAGTCAGTAATTACGCTAAACAGAATAAATTCAGACCAGTCTTGGACAAATACTTGAGCCTTGTCTTCATACTAAAATCAACGGTAGTTTTTCAATAATTTTATGATTTTAGTTTTAATTATCCTCAATATTATTACATAAGTGTGGAAAATTGAAACTGTCTTTTATTTAAATCTGTTAGACTTCTATTATATCATGCCTGAAGAGATTGAACATATCGGCATCTTGATATAGAGTTGAATATTAAAATAAAGTAAAGGGTAATTAAAGGAATACTCAAGTATTAAATTCAATCACAGGATTCTATTTTAATTATTAATCCATATTGGATCCATGCTTTATGTTTGGATTCATAATAATTTGTACACATGACGGGAGATGGAATAGTTGGTAAGGAAGGAAGTAGGTTAACTGAAGCTGAAACGATAGGGAAATCACTGCCGACAGCGTTGGATCCCGTTCCACATAGCCGTGGGGCGTAAATGTCACGAGTTCTTCCACGAAGCCAGCGTTCCCTGCGCAGGAGATCTCGGAGGCTGTGTGAGCTGGGAACTTGCCTACAGGTCAGAAATAAGACTGATAGGTTCGCGTAGCTCTGTTTACTGTTGGGTTGTTTTACATGCGAGATCTACACGGAAATGGCTTCAGAAGGTATTGAATCTGAAGAAAGACCGAATGATGGAATAAAAAATGCGGGGGTGAATACGACACTGGCGCCTATTTCATTCTTATATCTATCATCCCAGGCTCACTTTTTGGATGGTCATTTGAGCATTAATGAAGCGATACTTACCAATTTTTAACGCACGACTAGCTTCTACGCAGTGATCTATATATGGTACCTAATGATAACGCCGCTGCATCGAAACTAGTTGCACCTTAAAATGAATTGTCGGAAGAAAGCTAAGTTATTAATTTCATTGAATTTTTTATTATTCGTAAGCCAATATGTTGGAATTTTTCACTGCACATTTCTTAAAAGGTATTTATTGTTTCAAGTTCGACGATGAGATTAGGAGGTTATATTATTTTTTTAATCTATTTATTCATCTTTTGTTTCAGAAATTTCCATAGTTAGGGCTTCAATCTAATTTAAGGTGGTTATTTTATAGGTTTAAGTGAAGAAAATGAAATACAGAATGGAGAATTGGACAGTTTACTGGAAGATTATTTCTATGTTTTACGTCTTCTTCCAATTATCTATTAATCAATGCTGAGAATCTTTTATCACTCTCTCAAAGATTTTATCTTTTAAGGAGACATTTGGTACAAGTACCTAAACTACATGGGGAAGGCAAAGAGTTTTTTTTTTTACATTTTTAGCATTTATTTTAAATATCATGCCCCGGTTTTATATCCCGAACGTGTTTGTGGCATTTTTTAAAGTATTTTTGAGACGATATTTAATTATTTATCAAAATGATGGTGCTAATGCTATGGAGTTGGCGTAAAGGACATGCCAGTAATTAAAAAAGGGTTGGAGCGTGATATTAGATGCCAACTCAGATGCTACCGTTTCAAGGGAGTGTAATGTTATTTTTTTAAATCAAACATATAACTTAAAGTAGAAACTCGTCCTTAAACTTTGAAAGGTTATAGTTTCCACTAAAATATTTTTCTACCATTTCGAATCACCTGAGTTCACGTTTTCTAGTTACCGGTTTGATCTGCTCTATAAATACGCCATGGCTTTAAGAAGTACAGCGGCACAACGAGATTTAAGGAGGCGACAAATTAAACTTGAGTGAGAGATGCACACAATTGGTACAGATGGCCATGAAAGCATATTTTAATAAATTTGACTGCATGATCGATCTGTATTTAGCTTTCCAAAAGCCTTAATCAATGACATAATTAAATTTGGTAAAGTTAGTAATGCGCTTTTAACGTTGGCCTATATTTAAAGCTGAGTAGAATTAATTGCAGCAGACTTAAGAAAACGGTATTTCTTTAGTTTATGCACCGATATCTATGTTAAAATAGGAAGGCATAACTTTTTGCGCCTTATTTATCAACGTACAGTGTATCAATAAAAGCAATGGTACCAATAGCTTGAAAATAGCTTAAAGGGTATGATTTGTATACGCGATCAAACTCGAATCTATAATTGTGGTACGGGCAGTGAGGACGAATGTAGCAAAATTTCTCGCTTGATCACAAGAGTGCGAATGTGTTTAGTAAGCGTGCGGTTTGAATTAAAGTGTATGGTCGCCACATTGTTTGAGAGAGAATGGGTATTACATACAAGGACTGCTTGCGGAAGGGAGTGAGCCAGTGTTTTGTTCTACGTCTCGCGATGCTCTTGCACTGCACTTTTCCGACTCCGAGGCGGATCTGGTTTTCAAGGAAGTTTACAAGATTTCCCCTCCGGCTTGTTTTCCCGCGGTTTTTTTTCGACGTCGACCTCCCATTGAGGATGCGTTTAAGATTGCAGCAACAACAAGTGGCTTCTTGGCTTCGAGCGTGAGTCTATGTGAGCGTGATATAAACTAGCGCGCGCATTGCGTGCTCTGCTTTCAAAGGGCTTCCCCGCGATGGAGCAGATTTGTGACGTAAGTTGTACTCTGCAGGGAATAAGAGTTTTAGAGAGTCTCTTTTTGAGATTCTCATGAGTTTGTTCTTTTTATCAAACTTTGAGTTGCTTTTCATGGAAAGCACTTCTTCTTTTATTGTTCGTGCTCGGAGGAGGAAGAACAGGAATGTTATATCATGACTGAATAGGAAAAACGGCTCCGGAGTAAGGCCCTCATCTTTCTATCATCTCATTAAGAATCCCAGGGAATTTCTCTCATAAACAAATGAATTGATGAGCGAGCAGAGGTGAATTTTTCTTTCTGAAAAAAAATGAAACTTTTCAACCAGATTTTTGATGGCTAATTTTAGCCGTTATCATCTCGGATTCAGATCCCTAATCCTGACTCAAGTTGTTTAAGTTGGTGAAGCTATTAAATATCTAGAATGAGCTGTTTTATGATATGTATGGATCTTATTTTTTATGAATTTGATGGGGATTAACATCGAATGCGCAATGAAATGTGGAGAGTCACCATACTCATTGCTGGACACCATGAGTCTTAAAGATTTAGTTACATGCGTCGAGCACATAACTATTTATGCAGTGAAAAGATCTAAATTGGATCACAACAGAATTTACAGACATGACATTTGCCGTTGCATGTGGAAAAGTGAATTGTAATTATCATTGGTTGTCCTACGAACCTAATCAAGGCAACCCATCAAAAAAGACAGAAAAAGTGTAATGTTTATGCTAAACATTTATTCAGAAAATATTTGGAACCGGTAAATATTTTTTGCTAATTATTTTTCCTCAATTTCAAGTAAATTGCGCAGCAATTTGTTGGGGGAGTTGCATCAGACGATATTATTTACTCAAAAGGCAAGGGAAGATTGAAATTTTCTATAATATCTGAGAAATATTGACCGAAAAAGTCTATCCATCTTAAAGTTGCGTGAAAATAGGAACATTTATTAAGTATACTGATCTATTTTGAAATGTATACCATAATACTTCCTATTCAAGGATGGTATTTTGGCATCGCATCCGGGTTCAATAATCTGCTGCCAACGTGGACTGCCTATATTGCATCCTGCTTCCCATGTCCTTGGACTCAGTCCTTTCTTTAAAGAGCCGAGATGGCATGATGTTCGTTGTCATGTTCGGATATGCTATTAGGGCATCGAGCCGCGAAAGAGACGGAGAGATGTTAGGTGTCTTTTCGATTTCAGGATTAAGCATGCTCCACGGAGACCATATGGATCATGAAAAACCGTTTAACTGGTTGCTGGGAAAGATATTATTTGAAATCGTTGTCAGGTTATTCTAAGGCAGCGAGAATTAATAGCTATAATAATTAATCCACCTTATCTTTTCTCGAATCCTAAATACGAGTAGTATATCAGACATCTAAATGACAATTATATTTATCTCTGAGGATGATCTATGCAGTGCTAGTGAAAAATCCTGTTTTGAAACTTAAACGTTGCTGAACGCTAAACCTTTTATTGACGATATTATACACTAAACATTACTATGAAGGAAAGAGATTTCAGGCATATTTGTATCCTTCGTGAAATAATGATTGTAATCCCGGGTTGCGTAAAACATATGTTGGGACTCGATAAAGTCAGCAAATATTTGACTTGAAAATTTGGAAAACTTGCTAGTTCATTGGTCAGTGCAGTGGTCCGGAAAGTAAATTCTTAGTGATATAATTTCCGGTCAATACGAATACGCTCCTATGTCAGTTAATGTTAATAGAGGACGCATACTTAAATATTCCATCCACCACTGCTTAGACCATCAATTTTGCCTGAAATTTATTCTACAAGACGTTTGATACAATATAGGGTTGTCTGCGCTCTCTGCCACCTCCTGTTTAGAGTTTATTTAGAGTTGATCTTCGGTGAACAAAAGCACGAAATGGAGCTTTGAGGCTTTAAGTTTTCGTGAACTAGTTGGCTAGAAGTTGCGCTTAGCGGCGTTGCTGTAAATGCGCGTTTGACGCACAACAGGGCATTCTCCCCTGCTACATAAGGGAATAACTTGTGTTTGTAATCTGCTAACAGCGTTTTTTAATGTGGGCCTCAGTTAAGATACGCTTTGAAGTTATCTCCTATATATACTGTTGTCCATGCTTTCCCGTTTCTTCGATTTTGTTGGCACCTTCCGCCGCGTCTGGAATGCCGCGAAAAGAGTCACCGGTGAAGGCATCTCTCTCTCCTTGGATGGAATGAGCTATGACCCTGCCCTCTCCGAGGCGAAAATCGCCCGCCAAAGGGGATTTGTCTTCTCCGCCTCGGTTGCGATTGTCACTTGGAATTTCTCCGCTTCTTGCCGTCTACTTAGTCTTAATCTTTACTCCACGCATCCTCCACTTCTTCACTCCATCCTTTAACCTCGCCTGCCTCGGCATTCGTCGCTTTTCTGTCGCTCGAAAAGATTGAGTAGGGTCGTGCCAAGTGGCTCCTGAGAGAGAGAGAAAATGTGAAGGATATGATGACAGGATTGGATAATAAGTTTATTGAATCCGGATTGCCGACTTCGAACTGTGGCGGTGAATGTTTGATCATCGGAATGGGAAAATCCTACGTCAAAAGGAAAGTGAAATCATAGAAATTCCAAAATATCCTAATAAAATTCTCTCAAGATCGTTAACGAATGCAGTTTTTAATGGTAAATAATTATTTCTGTGTGGGAGGGTCTTAACTCTTATCCTATTTCAATAATTATTCCAACATAATGAAGTGGTAAATAAAGTCAATCAATTTTGGTGCTTTTTAATGATATTGAATTTGTTTATTTTAAACATATTCTCTGAATGCATCCGTTCGCGTAGCTGCGTTCAAAGGTACTTGTTATACGTGGGACCTTTCAGGAGCACTACGTTTCCATGTCGTCATCTTTACCCTTGATTAAATTTTCTGAATCACTGCAAGCAGTAATAAAGTTGTTTTTTTTCTTTTGATTATTAATGCGTTGATTATTAAAATCGCTAGATCTTGGATTATGGCATGTGAAATTCTGTCTGCAAATTTACGTAACCTAAGTATTTTTCTGTTTCTTGCCGAAGAAGGTAAAAATTATCAGTTGGTTGAAAATAGAGCTATCCGCCGGTGAAAATGGCGCTGTGTCATGCTATAAGCGAGAATAGCCCGTCATTTCTGCAATCTCACTGCTAATTAAACCCCTTTGCTATTTTCGTATACGGAATAATGATACGGAAGGAGAGCGATATGTCGTAAAAAAACATCGTCGTCTCATCGTGTAGGGCTATAAAAACACCTATAACGGTAATAATAGCGAGTAATAATAATCTCGTTCAAAACAAATATATGACGTAGAAAAATGCCTGCGTAAGAAACGCGGGCTGTTCTTCATTCTCACATGATGTCTTTGATAGATGCTCCATTCTGACCGTTATTGCATTGAGTGCTCGTTTTCAGAGACCGGTTTTTGTCTTCTGCAATCACTTAGCGCATGCGTTTTAAAGAATGCTATGCGAGATGCTATGCGGCGAAGAACCTATCAAATATAGACGACATCACTTTGTGCATTGTATTAATGCATGTATCTTTATGACCAAAATCACTTTTGTATATGTTTAGTTAATTTTCTGTTTTTAAGTTCATTTGTTACTTGTTTTGTTTATTTGTGAGCTTGTTTCTTTTTTTTTGATTTATTTCATTTCTTTGTTAGAGACGATGCTATGATGATGAAAAATAAATAATGAGTTGTTAAGGAGAGAGCCATCTTGAAGTGGATGTAAAATTGGATTGGGAATAAAACAGAGTATCAAGTTATATTTACATTGAATTTAATCGCTGTGATACGTTAGTATTTGTAAAACTTTTGCCACATATGTATTCAACAATCATTCATATAGGTATATCTTTTAAAAATCACCCGGTCACGCTAGAATTGTAGAATAAAAAAACAAGAAATCATCTCTTTGTTATATTTCATATGTCATCTATTTGAGTCAAATGCATCTTTTGCTTAAATATTCAAATAGTTAATAATACTTCAACAAAAGTTTCATTAAAAAAAAAACAGGGAGCTCAAGCTTATTTATGGATTCGGCAAATATTCTGGGATTTTTCGGCAAATAGGAGTAGGTTAATTTTGATGGGATAACACAAATTTTAACGGAATTTCTTGCTCATACTGCATCATTTCCTTTTTATTATGATGGGTTAGAAATTTATTCGCACTTATTTTTATTTTTGTGACGAGAATGTAAATTGAATTCTTGGTAAAAAAATATAGTGTTAGTCAATTTTAAAATGTTAATGCATTCAAAATTTAGCTCACATTATACATTTGCCAGATTAAAATTCATGGACGAAGAGAGGATATTAATATCGCAATTTTAAATCAAAAAAGATTCCCGAACGTATTTCCTGATATATTTATAAAATTTCTCTGATACCATTATTAGCGGTGCAAACTATAATGCCAGAAAGAGCAAACTTGATTGTTTGCTAGCTATCAGGTACCAATGGGAGCAAGAATGAAATCCAGATAGCACCAATCTTGAGAACAAGCATTCAAGTTACGATGCAAGCGTTGTTACAGGTTTTTAAATTTAATACCTTTACATTACGTCAAAATTGTTTATTCACTTCTTCATAGATAATTTTCAGAATATTCAGACTTACGTAAAATCGAGCACCGCGAAATTCTGGCTTTGGATCCCATTTGAAGTACCTACTGCACGGAAAAAAGTTAAGTTAGAGCTATTGAATTCTGATGAAATTTATCAAACTTTTCGGTCCATAGAAAACATTGAGAAATGCGGTAACAATTACGAAGCCAGTTTGATAAATTCTATCAAACTGGTTTGGTAATTGTTACCAAACTGGCCACAGCAGTTAGATAAAAACTACTAAAATCAAACGGATAATAAAACCGACATATCGTGCTCATTTGAATGATTTTCCACCAAGATAAACTTTGTACTGATTAAAAATCATAAAATTGGGAGTTTAACGTAAGTTTCCGCAACGTAATTACTAAAAAAAGTGGAGAAAAAGTACGCCTGCAGGAAGCACTAAAGGATGGCCCCCCGCGTGGTAGCAACGGACTCTATCAACTAGTCGAAATGGGTTGCCATAATAAATTCTCACACAATCACCGTAATATAATATAATATATTATTATTATTATTATTATTGTAAATATTCAGCCTTTGTTATGAAATGTGAATAAGTGTGACTACAGTTTCCCTTTGTAAGTTTAAGAGGAATGCTTGATGCGCACGATTGGATTACGTAGTTGCCCAATATTAATATCTAGTGCATATGCGCAAGAGAACTTAAAGAGCAGGCTTTTCACATCTATGTAGGTTGACTTTACCTAATAAAGTACTTTTTTCATGGTAGGATGCAATTGTCAGATAAAATATCACGTATAGTTTAACAGAGGATTATCCAGTCGGCAAACTTTCTTTGCAAACTTTCTTTTTGCTCCCTGAGAGTAAGAATCATTATATTCTACTTCACTTTCATGAACTTTCATTAGGTAATAGTAATAATTGTCTGTTTCTTGCACTCATGTCTTCAAGAGTTTGTTTTTCATGTAATTTTCATCATGCTGAAATTTATTACAACTTTCTTTGAAATGCCCCTGTTATGAGTTTCATAAAGTTGTTTTGAAAATTGCAATAAATATACGGTTTTAAATATCGCTGATAGCACAAGTTATGCTCGAGGTGAATCACTCGTGACATCGGAAATGAAAAACTTGAATTATTCCTTTAAAAAACCTCATTTAGGTGGAATTGTTCTCATCAACCAACTGCAACCAGCTTGCGCGTTCTTGTATGTAGGTATCTCCCGTGACATGCCATTTTACCGTATTTTAAACTTTTATTAAACCGTATATTAAACTTAAATTAAAATTTTTACCATGCTATTTTAAACCTGCAACTTTCAGCTTGAGTCTCGGTACTAAAACAAGCATTTGGTAAAATGACCTTATGAACCCTGCGTCCATAATTTTGGACCTAAGGCTTCGTGGAATTCCTTCAAGTGCAACGCTCCCTTTAGCATTTACGAATTCCGGTCATCCTTCTTCGGGCAGACTCTGCCTTCGAGTCTCCATCGGCTCACACCCTTCAACGATTATTCTCCTCCACTACCCTTCATCTGCTCCTCCAACGCTTCCCTCTTCCTCTGCGGCTGTATTTTTGCCAAGGAGGCCCTTTCGACCCGTCAAATCCCGCCCTCTTAACCGTCCACCCGCTCGAATCAATTTTGCGGCGGGAAGCTTTCATGTGTGAAATCACTGGCTTTGTTTTCACTCGGTCCCATTAATGCTCTCTGTTCGCGTCGCCGCGCTAGTTCCTCTAACCGCCGCCGCGAGGCGCGACGCTCGCCATGGCAACTCTTTTTCCCGCCCTTTTCGAGCTTTATTGCTCCCAAAATGTTAATTTATCTTTCTGGGACGTTTAGGCAATTTGAATTCCTTTTATAACCACTCAGGTGCGTAGGAAGGCGTACTGTAATTTGTTTCCGATGACCAAGAGAAGATGCAAGGTTCGCGTAGGAATTGTTACGTACCTGAATTAAATTGGCAATTTTTAGGTGATAGCTGTTTTATTTGAAGTACTAGCTGACCCGACAGACTTCGTCCTGTCAAAAAAATTTGTAATGTGGCAGTGTTTTGTTCCTACCTTCTTTATATTCTTTGCAAAAAATTATCCTGAACAGAACCGTCACCCTGGTAATAATTCGGTGTGAATTAAAAAGTAATTAAATAAAGCACTATAAGCATTTAAACGGTGTGTTTCCTTTATACGTTGTAATTGATCATTCCGACGATGTAAAACAATATCACGGGATTAAAGGTTTTCTCCAACTACAACGATAGCAACTTCATCAATAGTTGGTGCATTAAAACGTCTTGCATGTTGACCCGCAGGTGTTTTATCAGCTCTGATTACAATTTTGTGATTATCAGATGGCATCAGATCAAGTGCAGTTTTAAACAATATAATCAATTGATTGTGTTCATGAAAAAAAGTTTGTAATTGTTCTACAATAGGCCTCTTTACTAAATTGTTATATGCACAACGCTGATCTATTTCTTGTTGTGAATTGCCCATAAAATAAATTTGCAGGAATTCATAGTTGCTAGCTGGCACTGGTAACAATGAACCTGCTCTGTGATATATTTGGCCTTGTATCTGTAAATTAAAAAATATATATATTATATTTGTACCAAAAACACTATAAAATAAAATAAATAAGCAATGTATAGAATAAATTTATGTATTGTCAGTGATCAAACTTAAATAATATTTGTTATTATAAATTATATATCAGAAAATATTGTTCGCTAAAATAATTATGATTAACTGATTTAATACATACCTTGAAAGTTGGCATAAAATTTTCCCGAACCACATTTGTTGCCCCAAATGAAGTCATTTGAAAGCAATTGTTATATTGTTGGATATTTTTCAAAAAGTGTATGGAATCTGTTCCTATTCCTGAAACCAATGAGTACAATGGCTCTGGTGGTGGATTCAACGGTATTAATTTCACTTTACCATTTGCGCAACACAATCCATTGGCTTCGTTTTTGTATTTTAATGCTTTACAATGTGAGCAAACCGAGTTCATAGAACCAATAACAACACATTGGTAGTTACTGTAGTCAATTGACACATCGTAACTGAAAGCAGCTCGATTCAAATTTGCGCGATTATTACTTGAAAGTCGTGCTCACGCTTCACGTGTTTGTGATATCCTAATTCTTTCATGTTCATTTCGGTCGTCACGTTCTTGTGCAGTACGATTAGATCGGTAATTAGCTTGGTTTGTAGCATTTCGTGTTCTTCTACTTAAATTGCCTCGTCTTATAGGAGGCATTATTAAAATATTGTGTCACGTGCAATAACTTTTTTTTCATAGGTAGATAACAAAACACTGCAAACAAAACAAAAGCACTTTCAGTAGAGTATAACAGAAAATCCAAGAAAAACAACACCGGCAAAGGCGGCAAATCGACATTGACAGTTGTTTTTTTAATTTGTTTTTTTTTTTTAATCTGATATGACTTGGAGTCAAATCCTTTAAAGCCATACCAATGTTTTATTTTTTTGTCGCCTGCCGAAAGTAAAACAAAAGAAGTAATATCGCGAATCCAACCAAGTTGTCATTATTATATTTTGTGACTATTCAATTTGGTCGGGTCCGCGATCACTTTTTTTTAGTTTCGGAACGCGACATTAAATCCTCCAACGACGTATTCTGTGCTCCAACGCACACACGCACACTGTTTTGATAGATATGATTGAATTTGAACTTTGTATAGCGGTAAGAAAGTGCAAATTTACTTTTTGACGTTAGGAACACACCTAAATTTCTTAGGTGAGTGCTTGTAATTTAATATGAACTTTATATAATAGCAATAAAGCTCAAATTGATTCTACGTTTTAGTTAGAAAACGTTTGTATGTGAAAAAGAAAAGGGCTTTTTTTAGGGTTTTCCCGGCAATTATTCGATTTTTTCTCGCCGTAAGAACCATCCTTGAACTTCAACGAACATTTTAAAAAAAGAATTGGCCAAATTGGTCCAGGCGTTGTTGAGTTATGCGCTTACCAACACATTTTGCGATTCATTTTTATATATAAGATTGTGCTTTTTATTATTAATCGGAATAAACAAATATTACAACATTTCCATATGCAATTAAGATGTTAAGAATACGAGCTGTTCCTCCGATCGCTGTCAATGCTTTTTAATATCAAAATGTTTTCAGTTTGATGATATAGGTCACATTTATAGTTCTATAGTGTATGAACGCAAGGAAAAAAATTTAAAGGAGCTGCAAAGAACTCGGAGATAAAATATTACTGGCGGGTCAATCAAGTAATCTTTCAATGTGGCTAAGGTCAAACTTGACAATATTAAAAAGGCATCCTCATTTTTTGGCGATAAGTTTATTGTTTAGGTTTGTAATAGGTCTGTGGTGCTTTGCAATACATTGCTATGACTGGAAAAAGCTGAAATCTTTATCACAGAAATTATGGTTATTTTGCTGTTTCTTTCTCGCTGATATTGGGGATCTAGTTAGATATTTTTAGGATACCATTTTTCTGCTTTGATTTAAGCATATATCTATGATTGGATGCCAATTTTATTCTTCTTAATCTTGTGCATCTTACAATAGCGCTACTGGCTAAGAAAAAGATATGTATAAGGAAGAGTTCAATATTATACTAAGGTGAAATTTTAATTATTTTGCTTACATGAATATATATATTTTTTCATCATGATTCTCATTTATATAAGATGCATAAGTAGTGATTTATTTTGTTTGCTACTAGCTACGATTAAAGAAAACATAATGAATGACAAATTGTTCGGAAATAACGAAAAATCTGGCATTCTGTGCTTTGCTGAAATGATGCCAGCATATTTGAAAATAATAATCGGTATATACCTACTATATTATCATGTATGTATTGCACAAATTTTCTTAGGCATCGCGTCGGTCGGATATTAATAGAAAAAGTGATGAAGCACTAGGGAAAAGTACACACTTGTTCAACTAAATAATCCTAATAGAGGTTTTGTTATTTGCTAAACAGTTTTAGTCTGCAATGAAAAATTTAAATTAATTGTAGTCAGTTATTTTTTCTGAAAATGTGGAGTCTTCCACTATAAACTCAAAAGGTTGCAATGCTATTATTATTATATTATTGCAATGCCCATAAAATGTTATTTTTTCCTGCGCTTGCGATATGCCTTATTTATAGTTTCCAAGTAGGCTTCCGTAGAGATTCTTCTGGAATAACTTTTACTTCTCCCTCCACATCACCACAACCCAGTAAAATTATTCCAGTACTAGACTGTATCCAGTAAAACGGATAAATGCGGAAGAAAACCCGGAAGAATCGCTGCCTAACGACTTATCCATGATTTGGAATACTAATACATAGTTAGTCCTCAGAGACATTGAAGGTTCTTCAGCCATACGCTTATTCATTCAGTTATTTATCGCTGACGCGATCAAAGTAAATGGACCGCAATTATGCTAAGAACCATTCATGGCCTTCATCCCCTTTTTATGCGATATATTCGTGATCATATCTTACTCTGCTCGCGAGTGGCTTGTCTCGAAAATTAGTTATCGTTAAGTGGTTCCGCGATAAAGAGCTATTAAGGAGAGCTAATATCCGGCGATACCATTTTTGGAAAACGATTTGGTTGAATTGGGTCTTTAATATGATGCTGAATCGCAGGAGGTCGCAGTTAACCTGATTAAAATGATCATATGAAGAACTCATGTTAAAACGCTTTCAGCGATGAAGGATCAGATAAAATTCACAAGCCTTTAATTACAGCTTTATGATGAAAAGTTGCTGAAGTATTAAAGGAGGTGTGAAAAACAGGAGATTGAAATTCCATTTCAGGAAAATTCTGTACTAAATAGTTGACGGAGCATTTCATACCCTGATGAGGGTTTTGATAATTTCTGATAAATCTAATTGTTCGGAGTGAAAATCATCAACTATCTGGTAGGAGATAAAATTTTTCTATGCCGTACGTTCATTTTACAAATCATCAGTTCTTCAGAATATATTCCTCAAATAGTAGAAAAAAAATATTTTTCGCCATTTCAATAAATATGTTGTCAAACTGGTTTGGCCATACATTCAATACTTGCTGAGGGTTTCATGATAATTGACGAATAGAGCCAGTAATAGAGCTATCTGCCAGCTGAAGGAAATGCTATTTACCATGTCTTTCCCTCAAAATGAAGATCTGTGTGGCGTGGAATGTCAGGCTACCAATAAAAAACGTTATGCCTAAAATATGATTGCGACACCTGTTGTTACTAGAGCGAAAGATATCGAAATTTGATGGTGTCTTGGATAGCTTGCTGTTACTTATACTTGCTACTTCTTTTAGTATAGAGTAAAATAGTGGTATAAGTAATAGTTAGCTAGCCAAGAGACCTTATGATAAAACACCATACAGTTAAGAAAAGGTTAGTTTTTTTCACCAAAATTTGAATTAGTGCAAACAAAGAGGGCTGGAAATATTTGTACTTGTGGAAGTGAATTATTTCATCTCTTCTTCCCAACAAGTAATAGAGCTATCTGCCAGCGCTGAACGATTTATATCTCAATTCCTCCTTGGCTTTCCTGCCTAGAATGGACATTCAATCCAAATACTCCGCAGTAAATCCAGAATATCAAGCATCAACATTCAAGGATGCAGTTCCCGGAAAGGTATGGGCACGATGCGTACTCCTCATCCTAAACACCACATTGCGAACGCTCATTTGAATTCGAAATACACACGTCTCACGGAGCGGAGTCTCTAGTGAGTCTGGTCTACGAAGATGTAAACGTCAGAGTACGCCTATCTGTCGAGATCGCTACGGGTAGCAGTGTGGTGGTAGAGGGGTCTTTGAAACCGCGTTCCCCTGTGCTGCCCTTCCCACCATGGCCGCTCTGGACCTTTTATAGGCCTTAATTACTAGGCGAGGAGGGTGGATCGAACCTCGGGCAATTGCGGGCGGAATAAGGAATGAGAGATGGACCGACGCCCGAGATCCGAGGGGACTCATAGCGCTCTTCTGTTTAAGGGAAGAGTCGAGAAATGTGTAGTGGTCCGGGTGCGCGGTACCGAGCTGGCTGGACTTTGTGAAGCGGTCCCCGCCTGCGTCGATTTTCCAGCCACCGAACCGCATAACAAGTCTCGCATCCCCCGTTATAGACTTTCTCTCCTCGCCTTCCAGCGACGCTACGTTCCTTTTATGCAATTAACATGGGTCCGAGCAGGCCTCCAATCAGCATCAATCCTTTCTGGCCCTGGCCACTTCAAACATAAGTAGCTATACTTCAACGCGTGATTGAGTGGCGTTTGGACTAAGGTGAATAAACTTTGGATATCTTCGGTTTATTTATTTGTAGTTCATGAAATATATGTAAGCCTTACTACTTTTGTAACATTAGATCAATTACTGAACCTTGCTCACTCTGCTGTCCTTTTGCGATCAGGATTTCTACATTATTTCTATCTGCTGGAACTCACTCAGAGATCCTGATGGTTTAGGGAAGAGATCAGCTGAGTCTAAGCAACCATCACGTGACTTTCACCAATTCATGGACGGGGTTCATTACCCTAGAATACTGCGAACTTAGACGGATTTCCGGGAGGATATCCGAAGCTTCCTTAACTAATAACAGTGACCAACTGGTGCAGTATTTAAGTTTCTATGTACAAGAGAATAATTTTATCACAAATCAATAAAAACTTGTCATGAACCACCGTGAATAATTTTTTTCTCTGGAAGTGGAGAGGATTCAATTTGTGTTCGTTTTTATTTTAACTTATTGTGAAGAATATAATTGTTTTAATTCACGCGATGATAATTTTAAGATAGCTCATCAAAGTGCACAATTCCGTAATTCATGGTCTTATCTTTTTGTTTATAAATGTAGCACTGTAAATGAAGACTTAGAAGAAGTGTACTCCATGAAACATTGTAAAACGGCTCCTTTATATCCGCAATGTCATGTGAAAAGCGTATGCAGCGAAGGTTCATAGTGGAATAAAATAATGGGACTGACAGTTTTAGTGGCTCATAAATTACCTACAGAAGACTTTGTTTAGCATTTAACAATATTAATGAAAATATTTGGTTTGGTTAACATTTGTGTGTGGACTAGCATACCTAACAAGTATTGTTTTTAATGACAATTGTTTCAAATCGATTCTGTATCACCAAAACAAAAGCACAAAAGCGCTGGTGAATGACTACAGAAAATATTGATCATTGACATTTCTAATAGAAAGTTAAAAATGGAAATTTTAACTGAAAAAATCGACTGAAGCACGTGATGCCTTATTTATGGCTTTGAATTTCAGTTAAGCCTTCACAGTCTCTCCTTCAAAGAACTTCACCAAGTTTCACTTAGTTTTTTTTATACCTTAAGTAATATAGGCGGAAACTAAGGGCACTCCAAAGGCCGGAATTTTCGCCGAGCCTATGGGAGCCAAGTCGCATCGCAACAGGTTCACAAAAACCCATATAAACCGGGCGAGAGTAACGGACCCTCAAGAATCTCTCACTCGGACAATCTTGATCTTTTCCTCTCGTAACATTCCTTTTGCCTTCTTATCTCGAATCTGCAGGAAGCATCTTTTCTCGTTCTAGTCTTTAATTTGAAATCTAGCCTGTATCTTGAAAAAAGCTGTATAGGACTTTTCTGAGTTTGAATACACTTTTTCCTACACCTTGAACCGTGATATTCTGCATAAATTCATTTTTGAAGGCCACTATGTGAATAGCTTGAATAACGGTTAGAAGGAGAGGAGATTAATGCATAAAAAAGGTGAATGTTGAAGTTAACTTGATCCCTGGTTCCCTGTTGGTTCCTCGTCGTTATCGCTAGGTTAGGAGTAGCATATTTCATTTCAAGGCATTATTCATCGGTTTCCTTGATTTCACTCTTGGAATATCTGAACCTGATTAATAGACTACGTACATATCTTCTTTCTTTCAAGGCAATGAATAAATATCCAACAGTAACAGAGACATAGTGATAGTTCATCCATTTAGATTCTTTTATTTGAGCATTTTTCTTTTGTTGAAGTTCCTATTTTATATGTCAATGCCATATTAATTTTTAAAAGCTAACGATATATTCATATCTAATACGTCAGTGGTTTGTATTTTTTGCTGTGCTAGTGAGATTTACACCTTTAGTCGGTAAAAAATTGAGTAATCTGGAAATAGACATTGCTCGTGAATGTAATGAAATGCTTAATTATGATTTCATAAACTTTTTGATCTGCCGCAATCCTTTGCACCACTTTCTTTCTCGGTTTTAATCATAGCTCTGCAAACCTCTGTTCAATCATTTTCCAATCGATATCCATTCAATTTGCTCTTTCTCCTCTCGATTACTGTCGCATACAACTTTATATTTTTTTTAGTATTTAATTGAGGCAAATTTCAATTTGTTCACAGGTAGTGTTTCCTTTAAACAGCTTGTGCCTACTCTTTGCTCTGAATATAATTTTAATGCAATTGATATTACTCCTTTGAGGCCGGATATTTTTTATTAAGTAACATTTACTGGAAGTCATTATTTTTTAGAAACTATTATGCCTGATGGAAATTTTAAAGAGTAAATCTAACCTCCTTAGTAGTTTCCTTTGAAAACCTTTTCAAAAATGATTTGCATTGTTGGAGTGGAATTGGCTGCCTGCATCTGGTTCCAAAACGATTCAAAAACTCCATAATAAATGATATATAACTTTCTTCCATATAACTGTTGTTTCTACTCGTGGAAAAAATATTATAGCTAGATTTATAGATTTAGCTCAATGGAATGCACATATCCAAATCTGCTCAAAATTTTGACAAACTAATTTCTACTTAAATTTTTGAACCACCAATTTTCATCGTGACTAAGGAGTTAGCGCCTCGCCGGAAACTCAACGTTTCTACATCGGTCAAAAAATGATTCCCGAAAAATCTCCTCCTCTGAGATCATCTAAGAAGAGAGAAATAAGAGGTTCTTTCAAGTATACAGAATGCTAGGGTGAAGATAATTTTGGTTTTTGAACCGAGGGATAAGATTTACCTCAACCATCGGAAGCTTTGGATTATAGACCGAGTGTCGAGTAAAATCGGATGGAATAAAATTTATCGCTGCTGGTACATCTACTTCATCTCGCAATTGAAGAGGCGTAATTTCGACCTTTTTCATCACCGAGGAATAGCTTTGACAGTCTTTTGTATGCTGCCTTACCTGTGAGAATAGGGAATGCGTGGGATCATAAGGAACGGTTGAAACCGAGAACGTGAATTTTAGCACAGCGTGTATCAATTATTACCACTATTGCCCAAAACTAAATTCTGCACATTGAGGGAATTTGTCTTCGTTGTTCGTTACCATGCAAACTGGTTATTATTACTAGTATAGGTTATAAAAAAAACGATGGACTTAAATCCACCACAACTATATGATGCGAAATAAATGAGATTTAGGAGCAATATTATCAAATAAATGCACCAGGGAACTTTGGAGGACCACTTTTCTATTATAAATGCAGGATATAATTGTAGACCAAAGTAGGATCCATTTATATTATCAAAAAGATTATTTTAAATTAAATATCTTAGGGATAAAATGGTTACACTTTTGTATGATTTGTCTTTCATTAGAAAGAAAAGAAGGTCAATTAAGGTAATTGAGCATTATAATTGATTGTATGAGGGCCTTAAATAGGGATCTAAAAGATGCAACTAAGTCATTATTACACGATGAAATGAGGATTCGCAGAATAGCTTTTGAGTTCACGTATGGCCTCTTTTATGGAAGAAGAAAAATGATAGTGCCTATGTACCGAAATGAGTTAAGCAGAAAAAATGTCTCGTGGCATAAACTTTGTAAAATCATATCGAATGACGTAACTAGTGTTGAAGTGTAGAGGCAGGGAACTGTTAGATAAATTTTCCACTTTGCCACATAAATAAATATATGATACAATGTAGCTACCAAGGTGAGCAGAAAACGCGAAGGATGATATTAATATGAAAGCCTTAATTCGTTTTTGCTATTTTAAAATCAGTATGATGTATCATTGTGTTCTAAAAATGACTGATATTTTTAAAAGAATAATAATCTTATTGTTTCCGGAAGTACTATCAACCTTACTTACCACGAGCTCAATTAATCTAATGACATATTTATATGCCATTCAGAAACTGGTCATTTTCCTCTTCTAAATCGTTTAATCAAAGTAATATAACTAGAGAATTCCGTTCCTCTGTTTACTTTCATGCCGCAGAAGACTCAGTTGATTAATGACTTTCAATTTGCTCTATTATCAAATAATTAATTCATTATAAATATTTCAGTAAAATGTCTAAAAGAATACCAAGCCTAAGCATGTTCATAAGTGCAATTTCAGGAATATTCTTAGAGAAAAATACTATGTAACACGCACGGAGCGAAGAATAGAACTCTGCGATGATAGACCATAATTGGCCCCTATGAAAAACAAGATGACTGTCAATGGATGTTGATGAGGAAGATGTTGATTGGCAGAGTAAAAGGGGAACTGAAATATAAGAGCTCCAAGGAAAAAAGCAATATGCATTCCACAAGGAAGAGCTCATGACAGCCGTCAACCAACTTTGGAGTAAATGACCCATTGTGACGACGAAATAATTACTAACGAGAACCTTATTTCGCCAAGTGTCGGAGGCATTGTTCTCAGGCTACATTTTAATAGGCGTTTCACTCTCTTTCTCTCTCTCTCTCTTTGACCCAAATATCCAAATACAAACATACATATGAACATAGTTGTCACCGGGAATGCAGGGTTCTTTTGACTACTTTACTAGCCTTTATTTTAAATGAATGACTCCATTGATAAAATCCTTCTGCGTTTGAATCCATTTTGGAATTAGGTAGCTAAGATTTATAGAATTCATATTTTTAGTTGACATATGTTTTAGGTACGTTAAACCTATTTTAGCTGTATAAACCAACTGTAAAATCGAACTTAACTATCCAAACCCAAAAGAACAGATTAAAGGCAAGAATGGAAAAGGAATATCTCTAATAAAATAAAATGGGAATGTAAAGAAATATGTGAAAAAGAATAAATTCTTTGGTGTGCGAAAAGTATTTGATGAGAGATCTGAGTTGAGAGCATCTGAACAATCTTAGGATTAAGGTTTTTGGGTAGTTATCTTTTATGTTTACCAAATTTTTTAACATGTTTTTGATGGGTAATAAGCATCATCGGGCTTCAATTATAATGTAATGTTTTTAATTATAATTATATAATACATATAATAATATACGAGGGCCGTTTTTTTTCAACCTCTAATCGGTCATGAACAGAAGGCGAAATGATTTATTCTAAATTATTTCATTGCTAAATGTTGAGCAGACTTATGGTATCCTTTGAACAAAATCGCCTCGGGAATTAAGGAATTGGTCCTGCCTGTGGGCAAGCTTTACTATACCATCTTCATGGATTATTGCCGCCAATAACTTCCTAAGAATTTTGCCTTTGCCCCGAAGCTCATTGCCCATTTAAAAACGCTTCCCTCCTAGCCACTTCTTCGTGTCAGCGTAAAGATGGAAGTAACACGGCACTTTGTCAACCTTGCATGGCGGGTGACTAAAAATGTCCCGTTGAAATTGCTCAAGGAGCGGTTGGGTTGCATCAGCGGCGAGATGACGGGCGTTGTCATGGATCAGAACACTTGCAGAAGTAAGCATGTCTCTTCTTTTGTGTAAGAGTGTCTTTCTTGTGGATTGCTGAATAGGACGTAATGTTTCACACTGTTTCACTCTCTATCCACTGTGCATTAAAAAATTCTCTTTTATCGGCATTAACCCTAGGAAGACTGAAAACAAATTGTCGCGTAGTAGCCTGACTGGGTCCAATGGACCCTTAAACTTTTTTCCACAATATTACCAGTTTATGATGAATTTAGGCTGAGTTACTTGATGGTTTTCATCTTACTTACTTCCTGAACGTAATTCTTCACGTCCTTGTTGCTATTGAATTATTTTTTGGAAGCTATTACTGCAGCAAAGTATAATATTATTCCTTCTACCAGAAATATCACTCCACCTTTCTCATTTTTATGAATGTTTATTAGCACAATTACATTGATACAAATTAGAAAATCAATTTATTTCAATGGTAAATATAATACGTAACAAATTTAATGAAACTAAAGCGTGATGCATTTACAAATGTTATTAAAAACTGATATGCTACTACAAGCACTGTTTGCATAAAATTTCTGAATGCTTTTGGCATATATTTTGTGCACATCGTGAAGAGGATGTTCGTGTCTTTCTATCCGTTTTGTAGTTGCAATTACGACACTTAATTTCCTAGGTTGCTAAGGTTGCCAAGGAGTGAGTCACATTTTCTTTTTCATGGTGTCAATTCTTCCGATAGTTGATTTTTCTTGGATTCTATGAAATTCATGAGATACCACTTTGTTAGGAAACTCTGTAGGCTGTAGGCATTTATAGACGTGAGATCGGGTAGAATTCCTCGTTTATTTTACCTCTTGATCTCTACAATCACTAAACCTTTGGAAAGTAGTATACGGCCTACTTTCACATATTATGTTTCTGGCTGATTAGTCCCTCAAAAATACCTGTAACTAATCTTTTCTCTTGATTGACCTATCGGCTTTTATTAGAGTCTCTACCTGTGTGTATAGTTGGATATTCCACTTGTATGAATCACTACTACCACTTGCAGTCAAAATTTTAATTTTATTCAAAATTTTAATTCCATACTTTCCTGGTTTCGATGAAACAAACTGTCTAAAGCACGGTAAAGTGCCCACGGACATCAATAACTGTTCGTCAACTGTCATGCAGGATTTGGCACGAATGCATATTTCCAATATTCATTGCGCTAGTCAAATATCTCTCTAATTGTCTGCAACTTACTTTGCCTTTGCTTTTCCTCATTTCTGCCGCATTATCAAATCGAATAACCCGCAGTAATGTTTTGACTCTATCCCTCCTTATAATACTGTTGAATATTGGTTTCCCGTCTAGTTTACTCCAAAGTTGTGAAAAAATTTCATTTTTGACTTGTAAAAACGATAAATATTAGCAATCTCAGAACCTCATTTATTACAGAGTCATTGTTTTCATTCTACAAAGCTTGAAAAACTATATGGCTTTCAATGGTGGTCCATTTTCTAACAACATCAAAGATGTTAGGACGCGAAATTAGCAAAAGAGCAGAAGACAATAAAAATTCCGCACGGCTTACAGGATATGACGCAAAAATAGTATGCCTTCGCATTCTACCCTTTTTAGTGGCATGAGGTTTTTTTTTACCACTCCTCTTTCAGATTGCGTGAAACAAAAATTGTCTCCCGATAGGAATTCCCCATTTTCGTATTTCTATCATCTTCTCAGCAAGTTGAAGAAAAATCGCCCAAGGTTCAGTTCTCCTCCATCCTCATTCAACATTTTAGGCTTCATCTCCATCGGAGTCACTACTACCCTCCTCCTGTCAGCGCAGTATATTTAGATGCTGAACACGTCCTTCTGCAATCTTTAGATGAATCTACTCCAAATGTGTGTCACTATAAGCAAGCCTGTGAATAAAGTGATAATGAAATTTATCTATTTTTCATTCCAAACTTGACTTAGATATAAATGGAAGATACTATTGCTCGTGCTACTCCTTAGTTGTGAATTGAGGTAAATAATAGCAAAGCACTGTTTCGTATTATGTTTCTGATATCATCAACCAATTCAAAGAGCTCAATAATTTTACTAGAACAACTAATTTTTATAATGATTATAAAAAAATGCTATTTTTATTATTACCTCAAAAATATCTTGATAGTTTTTTTGACTGTAATATCCAAAGGGTGACTCCTATTTCTTAGCTCCTCAACTACACAGTAAATCAATAGTCACTCTTTGAATTCAGTCACATCAATACCTCACTACAAAAATTTGGTAGGTACCACCAAGCATCCTGTAAAGATAGGAATAATGAAATTGCTGTATATCATAGTAGATGAAAATCAATACACCACTTCATCTAACTAATCCATCTGAGGAGTAAACGATTTGGTAAATGAGGTAAATACTGAAGTAGTGCAATAGAATGAAAGAATATAATCTTTTATGTAACCCATAAAGATTTGCACTTATCATGTACGGCATCAAAATGTAATGATGGAATTCAAATTCTTCAATGTCTTCAGTTAGGTAGTTGGAATAACAGCATATGTCGGCAGGCAACAAGACCACTCCACCTTGCGAACGTAACTTCTGACTGACCACCACGAAATCACCTCAGACGTTAGATGAACGGTCTCACATGTAAAACTGACAGATTATGGGACTGAATGTAGATAATTCACACTGTGTATGCGTCAAACCAGAGAAAGTTGCAAATACTACCCATTACAAAACGATGTGGGTACATGTTTCTGACCGTATCTCTCTAAATGTGACGTTGGAAGAGCACATGAAAGGCTTCAAGCCAATCCATAAAAATTGCCCACTAATTGGTAATTAGTATCGCCTACAACTTTGTTTCTAACTCCATACACATTGAATCTCACAAAAATACAAAGTAAATAAGAAAATTGCTGATAAGTTGAAATAAATTACCCATAGCATTGAAAATAGTCGACTGGGTCCAATGGACCCAGTCCGTCTACTATGTAACTTTGTAGTATACTATAAAATGTAATGAGCCTATTCTCGTTATTTCTTGCTATGTTATAGAGGACATACATTTAGGAGAAGTCACGGCATCAAAATCAGTTTCGTGCATTTTTGATATAATTATAAACTTTTTAAACTACCAACTGGGTCCATTGGACCCAGTTCGTCGTTCTAGGGTTAAGGTCAAGACATGTCAATTCTGAAGCCATTCGGCGAGTTTTTTGGGCTCTCTCTCTGCAGTGCACACTTGGCGGGAGAATCAATTGGGGCAGTGTAGTTAATGAGATTGCTACTAACCTTAACCTGACAGATTACGGTCAGAAATGACTTGAGCGTGTGGTACGGAGGACGCGCAATTGCGCAGTACCCGCCTGTCGCTTTTATGGTGTTTTTGATGAGCGATCGAAGATAGAAAAAAGAACACCCTCGTATAATAATTATTGTTACCTGGTTACTTACCTAACGGAGGAAGAGGTGAATTTTGAAACGGACGCCAGAATGAGGGAAAAAGATGGGTGATAATATTCGTTTATCAGAGTTTTGCCCTGGTTTTCAATAAGTTTTAATATTTCTTACTGGTCAGTAGAACCTAATTCGCGGCAATCGTTGTAAAATTTTAAAATACTTATTTTAAAATTATTCCTAGGGTAGATATGTATGAAGAGCTTGGCAAAACTACTAACGATTATTGACCAGTGATGAAAATGAAACCCGCTGTAGCTCCATGCCTATTTTGCTTCCGTGTCTTTATTGCAGTTAGCCATGATAAATTATGAAACACCAGTTTTTTTTGGTCTTGTACCAGATGATGGCTCAGTGAGCCGAAAGGCGTTGTACGCAGTAAAAAATTTTGTGGAAAAGTACAACGATCTTTTATTTATTTAAATATGTCTAACTTCCAGCAATTGAAGCCTGAATCTGTTGAACGTATAAAACACTTGTAGTAATTTCCACACTTTAATATACAACTTCATTGCCAGTGGAGTGTTATAATTTATCATGGAAATATCGTATTTCTTCCTTGTCAAGCCTTTAACAATTTTATACGTTTTCCGCAGCTGCCGAGTAAACTTGAAAATTACTTATAAATTTTAGTAAAAGGTTTATAGCGCTTTATAATATCCTATCTCATATAACTTACAACAATTATCTATCAATGGAATATTTAAAATCAAAAGTAATGCTTTTTTTATATTCTGAGGCAATCATTGCCGTAATAGAAGAAAGATCTGAGGTTTTCCCGGCGTATGATGTTGTTGAAGTTTATTCGGGATTGCCACCGGATAAGGTTCTCCATCTCTGCCGACGTTTCGATGGACGACTCGGCCATCGAAACGTCGGCGGAGATGGAGAACCTTATCCGGTGGCAATCCCGAATAAACTTCAACAATTGCCGTAATAGCATTTTGGAGAGTATGTATGATTGTTAGAAATTAAAAATCATAGGATGTAATTTATTTGCCTGTAACTGCTATTTTAAGCAGAGAAAAAGAGTGTATAGTTGTTTTTGTGATACTGGCACATAAATATAATGTCGTGGAGGGAACATTTTTGACCCTTTAAAAAAATCGATGTGTTCGCGATAGGAATTGGTGCCTCGCAGTGAATTCAAACGAACTCGATTTAAGGAAAATTCTAGCGATTGAGTCAGTACCTATTCAAACAATAATGAATACCTAAAACTAAGGGTGGGACATACCTATTCATTCCATGGAATTATTGTCTATTAGATATTTATTTTCCATGTTTGCTGATTACTCATCTTAAATCAGTCATTTCTTGGCTTTATTTAAAATGATCAATCAAGTTTGGTTGTTATCTATTTTCTATTATGACCAGTCAAAATTTAGGCATTGTAAATATTTTTTATATTTTTTTGATTTAAGAATTTCAATTTTTGTGCTAACTTCTGCGCATATCCCATTGACGCGCTGCTCTGTCAAAATATTTACTGAAATCTACCAAAGAAACGGAATGTTCGCAAGGTGAATGGTTGAAGGATATTTTTTAAACTTCTGTGAGTAAAAAAGTAGTTTCGTCATCTTGGAGAAGTTTACAAATTGAAAGTTTGTAAACAATTTACAGAAATTATAATAAAAATAATCTCGTAAGAAATAAAAATTTATTCCTTTGTGTAAAAATTACTATCTGGAGATCACTGTAAATTACGTTGCTTATATCCTCCCCACGATTTACCTAGTGCTTTGCATCCAAAGTATGCTACATACCTATTACAGATAAGCCCTACGGTTCTGTTGCATATTCCTTTGTCGATGGGTCCGCTTTAAGTTAAGCTCCAGCATCTGGTATAAATAAGCCACGCGTCATAGCAGGGTGAAAAGTGGGTGACTGGCAAAGAGAAGAAAATGGGGAGGATGTGAATGATAGGTTAGAGATTTGATGCCTTGAAGTGGCACCGACGGCTACCATGATTGGCTCGCGGGGTAACTGATGCACTTAGAAATTACAGGCGGGTCAAGCAGAGGTCAGTGCGAGGGTAATAGTTAGATGAGAGGCTGGAGCCGCACATCCACGCGGAAAATTTCTCCTCTACTGCTTATTCACGTGAACCTGCCATTTATATTCTTCGTGCTCAAAGTGGATAACACGGCCGGTGTATCATCACCAGGATATACTGGCACATAATGAAATATTTCCGGTACCTACATACACGTATTTATGGTTTTAAATTATCAGAAATTCGAGCTTGACTTGAGTTCTGGTCTCCATGAATTTCTCTTGACGTTGTACGCTCAAGGTATCCTTTCATCCGATATTTTACCAAAAAAACAAGCAGTGATGTGTATCTTCCGAAAAACATTGTTCATCAGTTGTTTGATATCCGCAATATCATGTAAAAGGTGTTGCCCATGTATGCAGCAATTGATCATAGTGAAATCTAGCAATTGAATTAAAATATTTCCTGGCTCATAAATTCCCTCTTGAAGTTTTCTGTAGAGTTTGACATTAATACAAATTATTTGGTTAAATTTCAATGTGTGGACTAGCATAACAAGTATTTTTTTCGATGAAAAATATTCCAAGTTAATTCTTCACCTCCGAAGTATACACGCTAGTGATTGATTATTGAAAATGTCGACTGTCAGATTTAGCATGTGATGCTTTTCTTGCGTCATAAAATCTCAGTGAAGTCTTCGCGGCCTCTCTTACCAATCAGTCGGCATTTCCATAGTTGTTGATGATCAATTTTCGTGGTGTAAACAGATTATTTGGTTAATTTGACATGATTTTACGCAGTTTATCCCTGCCCTCTTTTGCCATTAAAGAGTTTTGGAAATTCCTAAAAAAATATATTCTCCTACAGCGTTAGCAGTTGTGAATTTTGCTCCTTACCATAAAAATCTTGATAGAAGTGTTTAGATACCAATTGTAAAAAAATAATTCCGCCATATTTTGAAAACCCAATTTACAATCCCTGTATTGTTTGCATTTAAGCTTTATTCACAATTTAATTTCATTATGGTCCTATTTCTGATACTTCATATTTACGATGCAAAATAATATTGCATTTATTTTTATGCTCAAAGCACATCCTTCAGTCATTTTTTATGCGTATTTAAGGAAAGAAAAAATTAAAATTTAACGTCAGGTGAAATGCTATGAATAATTCTTACATATACTGAATGGTTTTTTGATGTTAGATAAAGGAAACATTAATCTTGGATTGGGAGCCCACAAAAATAAAATTGAGTTATGTTTATAGTGTCTAGCTCAATAGAAATTGCAATATCACATGGGAGAGGAATGGATAAACAGCATAATGTAAAATACACTTTTGAGAGAATTTTCGATTAATACCATACGAAAAAAAAAATTTCAGTTGCTATTTCAAGAAATAGGGAAGTGCACTAGTGTTTCAAATGCACCAAAAACATTTTTTAAATTAGAGTTCAGAATAACATAATGTCGTAAAACCACAGTTTAAATCCTAATAGTGAATACTTGATTCGAGATGACCGTCTGAAATATGGAAAAATTCAAAGGCCGCGAAAACGGGTGTCCATGTTGAATATTGGCCGTGACGTCACAAGGCAGTAGCAGAAGGCAGCTTCTACACCGTTTAGTTCTACCACTATTATTGCATAGAAAAATTACAGAATTTGAGGGTATCCGTTTTTTGCTGTCATAAAATATCTTCAGATTATATATGTGGCTGCTTCTCTTTTGAGTAAACGACTTCATCATTGCGTAATATATTAATATTCATTTACGTGTCAACTTCAAGTTTGGAAAGAGTAGTACGAATAGCACATTGAATCTTTAATAAATGCATGATGGCATTTATTTTTCGCTGGGTATATTTTGGCACAATGCCGTTTATCATGCCAAAACTTTTTTGTAAGAACCGAGTCAAACTAATAAACCTATTTCAGACGTTTGCTGCAAGATTTATTCGTTGCGTATGAATTCACGCCGGCCGGAACGTTCGCCCTTCGCAACTAGAATCATGGGATGTTAGCCTTATTTCCGAGCTAGCTGGTTGTTGCAATGGTTCGCTGTCCAGGATGGGTTCAAGAAAAGATAATCTTGGTTGGGAGAAGGAAAATTCCAACGATTTATAAATGGTATACCAAACTTTGATGTATTTATGGTTACTGAATTTTTGAATAAGGAGGACAGGTTCAACGCTCCATAGAAATGCGAGACGTTAAGGCTAACAAGGGGAGACCGCATACCTTGCTGCATCTTTTTCAATTAGGGCGTTAGTTAGGCTGTAATTAATTAATTTTCATGCGTGACTTTGTACAAGTTATATATATAAATTTAAAATATCCTTACTTACTTAGTGGACCGGTTGGGGTAGTGGTAGAGTGCACGAGTCAACGGAATACATATTACCCGAAGGTCCGTGGTTCAAGTCTACGTCATGGCATTATTTTTTGTTGCCTTCATTGTGATCATACGGCGTCTAGTTTATCATTAATTATAATTGCAGCAATCATTGACATGAGACAATTTTTTTATCGTCATTATGGCGTTTAGGTATTTTAGCAGTGTCATTACAAACGCCTTGAACCATTTATTCCGTATAGCTTGTGCTTAAGGCACGGGAATGAATATCTTCTCCAGGCTTTTCTTTCGACGTCGAGATGAAATTTGGAACAAAAAATCATTTATAATTCTATTTTGAATTCATGTTTTCGGTACTAGACGACATTTTTAGGAAGCAAACTCCACCGATTCCCGGAAACTCTCGCCGCGCTAAAGAAGGCGACGGAATACAGCGATACTCCACTGGTGACTACTGCCTTGTGACGTCACATCTCAATCAAGATGGAGGCACTGTGTTTCAGCGCAACATGAAATTTTCCGACTTTCAAAACGTTTTAAAGTGCATACCCCAGATGCAGAAAATAAAAGTGACTACACTAATGTTTCTTTTTTAGGCTAAACTTTCAAATTCAGCAATAAAAAAAAATTAGTGCACTTCCCTATTGCTTTCTCTGAACAGCTTCATCCGAGGGTAGGTACGAACAAACGTTTTCCAGGCCAGATGTTTTCATTCGTCTCAAGGCATAGAGTCTAAAATCGAATGTTGATTCTTTCCATTTGAAGGCTATGGAACCAATAAATCTTGCTATCATTCCGGTTGGAGCGCTACACTTGCATCAAGTGTTTTGGGTTTCGGTTTAAACATACCTTCTTTGCTTCGAATCCATGCCCATGTTTTACCCAGCTCCCGAAGACAACGCGGAATAACTTTTCTCCCCGCTCCTGCCTCAGCGGTTTTCCCTTTTGATGTGAAAAATTCAATGTGTCTTCGGACGGACAGGCGTTCGATTAGGTTCGGATTGGAAGCGGGGGGGGGGGGGAGGCGGGAAGGGTGTGTCGCCGCTTGACTTCCCAGGGTTCCCTTGTGACACGCATCGCTTGCCCTTTTTTCTCATCCTTCACCGTATGGAATGGCGATGGCCAATTCCGTTTCCTTGCAATCCAATCAATGGGCGAGACGAGATGTCAAAAGGAACCCGGCGATAGAGTCCTTTCTCTAAACGGTTATCCGCTTGGTACAAAGGTAGTTAAACTGCCTCGGTAAAAGTAACAAGAATTTGATGGAACCTTGGTCACGTATTCTTTGAAAGACGCTCTTTAACTGAGCCCCAGATAAAGGATTCCAATCTCCATTTTTTTATATACCCGACAGAAAAAATAGGATAGTTTAACATGGGCTTGTCAACATGTGAGTTTGAGCGCCTCAGTAAAGGTAACAAGAAATTTATTACTTAGTCACAAATTTTTTGAAAGACGCACTTTAAATGAGCCGATGATAAAGGATTCCCATGTGCTCATTTAAATGATTCCCATTTAATATGTGCTCTTATGGAGAAATACGGTTTTTCGATGTGTGGCAACAGTTCAGTAGGCAAAGGTTTGAAGAAGTGTCGAAACCAGTCAAGTTGACTGTTGTAAGTACCTTTTAAAAATCATTTTTGACGTTTGCACTGTCCTGAGGTGCGAAATTGCACTTAAATTTCATTCCTAATTACGTTTCATTTTGTTTAAATTTTTTGGCAACTCTTTCGCCTAAATAATAGGTAGGAAATACATGGCTTGACTTCAGTCGATGCCGCCTTAACTACCTTAATAAGCACAGTCCCTGCCACCTCACCATTCACCATTGTTCACCATTTGTGACTTAAAAATTCTCATCTTTATCGTAAGTAAACACTCATAAGCTTCCTTTGACGCATTGGTTTCTCCACCCCACTCTCCAATCTTTATCATAGTAACCCACTTTTCTCTTAGGTCCCCCCTTCTCCTTTGTAACTAATTCGTGGTCATCCCTTGCTCTTCTCCGCTCCCACCTGACCTACATAGATTGCTTGCATAAGATCATTATGTCTCATAATGTGGCGAACTATGCTGTCCGTCTTCATCTTAAGGTTTTAAGAATACTACTTATTTCTCCCACTCTTCTTGGTGCTTCTTCATTACTTGAAATTATATTTCTCCGCTGAGACGCTGTTTGCCACGGTACCAGCAATGCACTAACTTTTGCCGCCTTATTTTTTTTAAATATTATCACTATTTCCATGGAATTTTGAATCTAGAATACTTTTAGCAATATTTCAAACCTTTCCCTCAAATACATAAATTTACTATACGTATTTTCATTTAAATAAATGAAACCAAATTGGGTTGAGCCATAGCTAAGAGTTTTTCATTTTATTGTATTAACTAGCTGACCCGGCGGACTTCGTACCCCCTAACAATCAATGAACTAACAGTTTAGTTACACATTTATAAATCAAGAGCGGCTGTATCGTTTATAATCATGTTTATTATAATAAAATAAGATACTAATTCAATAAAACTACGTAAATGAGCATGAAAATAGCTTAAGAAATTTTGGGCATTGTAGTTTTATAAAGCAGTTAATGAAATAAAAATTATACGCATTCACTTTCTGGCTATTTGATGCTGGCTTTTAACCGTAAAAAAAAGTTTTTAAGTCCAAGTCTGTTGCGTAAACTTAGCCCGTTCACGGGGCAGGTTAACACAACGCCAGACCGACGCTTGACTGATGCTCAAAATCGTGTAAGAAAAGCCCCTATGAAGCAGCAGCATTCGTATCAAATGACTTTAGGCGCGCCAGTTACAGTATCTCTGTTTGGAAAAAATGCACTGCGTAAACGCACCTCGGTGTGTCCTACACATTCGGGTTTAATGTAGTGCGTCAAGCACCTTATGATAAACAACAGTTTTTCTTTTATCAGGCGCAATATAAAACAGATGACGCTAAATAAATATGGCGAAGCGAAGCAGTGACGCAGCGAGGGGGGTTTTGGGGGGTTAAAACCTCCCCAAGAGCTCAGAGAACTTATTTATAAAAAAATTTGTTACTAATATTAGGGGGACGGATAGGTAACCAACAAAACATATTTAGCTATTCACACAGCCGCAAAATCCGCTATTTTGAACCATTTATCTTGAAAAAATGTCTGGGGGAGGGCCCCCACACCTCTCGCTTACCTTAGCGAGTTTTCCATACCCTAAAGACCCGTAGTATTAGCTGCGCCCTTGAAGCGAAGGAAGAAATACAGCGGATGGTTTACCGACTCGTAAACATAGCAGGTTTAATTTACCATGAGAAAATCATGGGTTTTCATTAGCACATGAGCACAAACATCACTAAAACTGAAAGACTGACCATGCGATTTGTTAATCGTTATCGCGAATGCAACACTACTTGGAAATTCAATACATTTAAGCTCAAAAGGGCATATATGTTGGGATCATGGAAAGATGAGGAATGAGAACTTCCTCATCTTTGAGTTTTCCTTTGAGTAAAGTCGCGTGAGTCACATTCATTATCAATTTTTTAAATAACCAAACGCGTTCCGTTGGATAGCTATGGTGAGTTTAGGTTTCGAAATATCATGAACACAGAGCCTTCCTTTAGCTGTTAATCGTGCCGTGGTAAGCAAGGTACGTCCAAGGACTTTATATATTCAGTTAGATGGTTGGTGACTTCGTCTTCGTTTATTACTCAGTTAAAAGATTTGAATTCATGCAGAGTACCAATTATTTGATCCTGATTTACCTAGTTTGAGTGATCCACATCTTCGTTCTAGGCCGTCGAAATTGCTCACTCAATCAACCATTTTTAATTTTTGTGGTGATCAATCATATTCTGGAACTCTTTGTTGATGAGCTCACCTTCCAAAAAAAATTGCAAATATTCGGAGAAAGTGTAATCAAACTGCTCGATTCCTCGACAGGAACACGGACATTACCTTTTGTCAACAATTGCTTGGAGATTTGTTTACAAACACGGTAGTGAAGAGTCAACTCGAGCTGGGCTTAAAATTAGCTAGAATTAAATATTTCAAATGCAATTTCAATATTTTGAATATATTTAGTAATTAAAATATTATATTGCTACGAAGTTCAGTTATTAAATGGGTAAAAACAAAACAATTAATTTAATTGGTAGTTTTGACCGACTTATCAATTGCTGTTGCGTTGCTAACTCCTAAAAACATATTGTTAGAAAGAGATGAATTTTTTTTGTGAAATTATCCTTTTTTTAATGGCCTATATGTTAACCCCGCCTGAGACGAATCCAAAGAACCAAATCTCATTGAAATCGGTGCAGCCGTTCTCGAGTTATAAGTGTTCTAACTAACACGATTTTCGACTTTCTTTTATATATATAGACTCGCTATGCTCGCTGGGGGGGCTCTGCCCCCCCTAGGCCCCCCCGAAAAAGGCCTACGGCCTGTTATGCTCGTTGTGGGAGGTCTTACACTTTTTGTTTGCTACTTGTTACTTAAGGATCGTTTACTTTAAAGCTGGCTAGCTTAGGTATAAGCGATATTTCCACTTTCACGTAAACACAAGCGCATGGTACGTAGGCTACAACATGAATGTAAATATTTATAAAGAGAAAAGTTTTTCTGAGGGGCTAAAAAAGTAAAATAAATTTCTACGAGTTTCTTTAACTTATTCAATTCAAATACAAAAAACGTTGAGACCACGTTCCACTGCAACACCCAATGCATACGTAATATCATAGCATAACGACTTTACGAATTACAATGAAAAACACGTTTATTAATTATTTTCCACAAAACTCAACCAAATTCTTATATCATATACGAATAAGATGTAACAGCTGTTCCCCGCTTCGTAAGCGAATTACGTAGGGACTGAATATCAATATCTAGAAACAAATGCGCCTTAGCATGAATTGGGGCCAGTATGACGAATTTTATCGAAATATTATTGATCCTGATCGCGAATGATTTCACTTCAGAAATACCTCTATTTAAAGTTTTAATGAATCGGGATACACAAATATCTCAGCTTTAATATCCAACGCAATGCGCAATAAATCTGGTGAGTAACGGATCACAGCCTTTGGTGTACAAGACATTGTGAATGTCAAGATTTCGATAATTTTCACAGTTGAATAACTTAGTCACTCAAGGAAACGTGATTTTCGCAAGACAAATAATTGAATAAGAAATACCTTTATTTGCACTTATCTTCCATTATGTATTATTCACTGCCTAGTCACTCCTGCAGCTCACGGATAACATTGTACATTAAAAAGGAAATTAACGGAAAAAAGAACGTGAACAAAAATAAAAAGTTATCACCATCACAAAACACGATAATAAAATCATTTTTACCAACCTATATTATGTAAGACTTGATTAAAAGTCTTTCTACTACAATCGTGTATCGCCAACAAGATATGAACTATAGTCAACAGCACGAATCATATTTCTAATATGGCATTTAGAGCACTTGTTAACTTAGAAATTAATAACCACCACACTCTCGATGTAATATACCAAAAACAACAACTAATTTCTTACCTTACATTTCTCCGCTTTTGATTTGAATGCGCTTTGATTTAAACAGGTGTTTGTTCTTGCGGAAAGAAGACGCAAAGAAATAGACACTTCAATTATTACTTTCTTAATTTCCTACCTTATATTTATCATTTTTTCGTTTCATTTCCTTTATCTTCTTTCCCAATTTAGCTCCTGTTGTTTGCATAAACAAATATGTTGCTATGATTGCTTGCTTGTATGACTGCCGCGCCGCCATTGGAATTTGGTGGCCATTTTTTGAACTAATCCCCATACACTCAATTTTATATGAATAGACGGATAAATAATTGTAAATTTAGTGTTTTCATAATTTTTCCTGGGGTTTCAGACAATTTTAGAGGGGGTCTTCATTAGACTTTTTGCCGTATCTCGTCTCGTTCACCCCAAACATTTGTATACGTGAATGAATGAATGAGTGGTCGTTAAGGGGCTTCATGTTATATAGATAACTCACATGCACAATGGCTCATTTTCGTCAACTGCTGTTGGCGCAGTGAAAAGTGATTACCATATTAATATGTACCTGATTGATCAAGTCATTCAAACTTCAGCGTATTGAGGACATGGAATTATTTTCTCTATGAAGAATAATGGTTTTAGTTTCTTCCGTACTTTTGAATGCTGAAATTATTTCATGCTCTGTATTCCTTTGGATCGAAAAGACGTGGTAAGCCATTTGAAAATAAGATGTTCAACCTAAGGGGTAACTACTGACATTGGTGGATGCCGAGAGGGGCTATGTGGGCTATAGCCTCCCCCATTAAGTATACATTTTATACTAGATAAAATGGTAGTCAAATTTAGTTGCCGAATATTTACAGGAGAGGGTGGCCCCATAGGTGCTTCCTTGTTCCTAACCTGGATCCACTGCTGACCACTGATGAGATCACGATTACGCACATTGTCTCGCTAACTCATCTACAGATCGAAACACGCTAGGAGCCAAGGCAAAAATCAATGACTGATTTCCTTTCATTTTACCCTGGGCATACGGACAAGAGTCGAACAGAAGATCAATTTCGGTCCAGATATGGGTGCGTGTTTATCATAATGAGACCCATAAAGAGAATAATGACGGGAGGGGAAGAACGAGGTAGATGTGCGGAGGAAAAAGAAAAATCAGGATCACTATCCATGTTTAATTCAGCTCGTTTCCTCTTGGGGGAGGACCCGTTCAACGGGAGACGTACCAGGAAAGGTTAATGGTAGTGGGGTGGGGAATATTTTGAAGTTGGATGCGGCAGTGTGTTCGGCCTTGCAAACGGCGAAGATTGGGGCATGGGGCTGCTAACTATAGTTGGGGTTCAGACGACTTCGATCTGATTAAATCAATAAAATAGCTTAGGAAGCATACTTTATACAGATAATTTACTTATACTTTATACCATTGATATAAATATTATTATTATTTCTTCACACGACATGTTTATATCAATAGAATCAACCCAACTCTTCTTAACAACTCATAAACAACGAAAATTCAATAGCAACCGTAACCTTAGGGAAGTATACTCTATACAAACACTTTACTTATACTTTATACTCCTTCTATAAATATTAATCTTCTTTCTTTAAACGCCTCCTTAATAGAAATAGAATCAGCCCAACTCAATGGCTACCGTACCCGTAGTCTGTATTAAAAATGTTAGGTTTGCCAACATCAAAACTCTCCCTCAAGGTGAACATTTGACAAACCAAAAGTATTAACGTATGTCATTAATCATTTTTTCACAGTAGTTTTGTCAATCCATCATCTAATTGATTAGCCGTTGAAATATATTCCAAATAAATTAATGCTCTCTCCACTTTCTATTTAACAAAGTTACATTATACCTATCGATTAATCGAATACTCGATTTTTTTGCGTGCCAACCGAAAATTAAGAGTTTAAATATATCGGTTGAAAAACTGAACTCATATGAAAATGTTCCGTTAATTTAAAAAGTACAAAGAAATGTTTCTCAACAATGCTGCTTGTCACGCCTTATGGTGGTTCTTCTAAGTTCACATGGTAAAAGTAACCTCAGTGGTTCACGCGGAAGGCTGACGTTGGTCGGATGAGGATAAAGCTCACCCTAGATTAGGCCTAATTTGGATGGATGGTTATTCTCATAGATTAACCTCAGATTAAGTAAGCACAAAAGAGATTTTTCTTCATACGCAGGCGACCAAGATTGAAATGGTAAAAAATCCTCATAAAATTTAAAGTTCATCATTTACTTATTTTTTTGCAGGGACCATAACCTCCCAAGCTATCCTTTCTATCATCATCATAAGTAATCAATTCGAAGATAGGTTTGACGTAGCTCTCCAAACATTTATCAGCTTCTCTTTTAACACTTTCATAAGTATTCTGCTGTACATACTTCACCATCTGCTCCATGAATATTATCTGAGACCTACCTCTACCGTTATTCCATTGCAACTGTCCTTCAACGGTAAATTTTATCCGACCGTAGTGTCTCTAGATTTGAACGTGTAAATTTCTCCTGTATTATTAGTATGTTTTCACAACTGAATCAATAAATCGAGCCATCTATTAACAAGAACAGTATATCGGGGGCAATACTAAACACACCTGAAAGTCGCAACAGAGATCATCTAAAATCAGACCGGACCACACCAACATGGCCCACGATAATTTAATTTAAATGATATTATACGCAAGTTTTGGGGATTATAATAATGCTTCCTTAAACGCCTCTATGGCCATAAAGAATTTTATTATTGGATAATAATAAATGCACTGTTATACGAGGTTCATGAGCTTAAAAAAATATATTCAAAATTGCGTCCATTTCTTATGGATTGAAATGGACATTAGCACTAGGAGAACCTCCCTAAAATGGGTAAATTCATGGCTTTATCTAAGATTAAATATTTACTAGTGTAATCCTGGCGTCTGCGCTAGTAACCAAAATTCAAATACCATAATCTGAGATCATGTGATCCGTGATGGGTCTAAATGGCTAACACAGACGATTTCGCATGTTTTCAACTCATTTGTTTCGATTTGAAATCATTTTTATCATATTTTATTTTCACGCGAGGAAAGATAAGATTGACGATTAAAACATTCTATTAATAATAATTTCATGCGCCAGTTATTTCCATTAGGCGTAGTTATATCGAAGTTGGGTGTTTTAATGTTGGCCTTAACTATAGGTTACTTGGTAGTATCTTCAGAGTCATCGATATAATGGGGCATTGTAACTTTGGCGTATTCAATCAAGTGCTAATCAACCGATTTCAATCAATCGATTAACAAAGTATCGATTTTTATTTTAATCGCTCGTCTTTATTGGCCTTTCGGATTGAGGTTGCAGGATAGCGGGATCTTCGCTGTGGCGTAGAGATATTGAGTCCGTCGTCGGTGAGGCAAGACTGATTACCCGATGGGCAGGGCATGCCGTGAGCGGGGCGGGGAAGGGCATCAACGGCTTGAATGCGTTCGGACACCGGCATGGAAAGGCTAGGCATCCAGGCTCTTTTTGTATCTCCCCCCTTTCGTTTTCAATAAGTTCCCCAGAAAGGAAGATTAATGTTGCGGGCCATTTGCAGATAGCATCAAACTCTGACGGCTTCTTTGACTTGCGTTTTCATTGCGTATTCAATAGCAAAGATGGTATCTAAAATTGCTGAATGTGGTGCAATATTGGATCGCTGTCTTAATATTATCGCCGTGGCTACATTTGCTTACAAAGCCCTAACTTTTAATACTGATATTGTGAATATGATGATGCAGTGGAGAGCAGCCATTTTTATCAAGGTTAACAAGTTGCGCGTGCCATATTCTGTTTAATGCTCGGCAAGAGATTTTAAATGAAGTTTCTCAGTAGGTACGTACTCATTTTATCTCTCAAACAAATCCATTTAATTATTTACTCCATATACTTCCCATTAATTATAAGTACGTAGTATTAACAAAATCGTCCTATCTCAATGATTGCAGATAACAGTCCCTCAGCAAACTCCATCAAGGGAGAGATAACGCCATCTCTTTTCAACCCTTCCTACAAATTTGTGGGACTATCCAAGTCTAGGGAAGGCGTATGTCAAGTATGAAACTGGACAAAAATCGTAAACTATATCTCTCTACTAGCGAAAGCATTAAAATATGTCTCTACCACCACCTCTCTACTTGCGGGAGCCGGTTTTCGGAAAATAGATTCTTCCACACAAAAAATCGCCCGCTGTAAAATGCCGTAAGGTTCCACGGAAACCTTATCTATATTCTTGATTTGATTTTACCTCATCTGTTTGCACTCTAGCACCTCGTCCTATTCATTATTCACTCGCCTCTCAATGGGTCCGCCCTTTCGTCGTGCAGTAGTTCGCTGCAAGTACCCCGCGCCGATGGGACACGAGGGTTGAATGCGTGTATCGGAAAGCGCGGCCGTGTGACGGCTTTCATTTTAACTCCTCTTCAACGCGGTCCCTTAGCGGAAGATTAATGCTTCGGGCCATTTTTAGACGGCATACTCAGCGAACACTTTGGAGGAAACGCTTGCATTGCCATAACCTCTGCGGCCCAGATAGCGCAGTCTACGTGACCAGGATTCATCGGGCCAGGAGCTTTAGATAGCGTGCACTCATAGTCGACCTCGGTGAGGGTAAATATTTTCGCGTCTTCTTCCAGTTCACTTCGCTATCAAGAGCTCTTCCCAACGAGCAAACGGTGGCACTTGATCAATACCCGATCAGTTTAAAAAAATACGGATTCCCTTCATGATGTTCAGTGGGTGGTCGGGGTGAAGAAATTTATTACTCAGAAAGCTTCTTAGTTAAGTAAGAAATGTTTGCTTTTGTGTTAATTCCATGTAGAATATGAATGACTTGAATGTTTTCCTTGGTTCTCACTGATGTAAGATAGTAAATTTAATGGAATAAATTCGTTGTTATTGATTTTCATGAATTAAGGGTAATGCATCATTTTTAGAATACATATTTGGCGTTGTAGTGAATTTATACCATCATATTAACCTATGATTAAGCTCAGAAATATTAAGTTAAATTATCAATAAAATTTTACTTCTATCACTTGCTATGCAAATTAAACTCCTGTTTGTGGGTGGTTGCAGTAAGCCTAAAACTCTACCTGGATATTACATTTATTGTATCCGTGGTATGGATACTATCATATGATTTTTAAATGCTGAGAAACTTTTGAAATAATAAAGCACTTTTTTCTAGCCAATTAACAATTGATTGATCAACTATCATCCTTTAAAAGTCCGACAGTAATAAAAATATAAATCAATACCATATTTTTTTCAATGCGAAGATTTTTTCCCACTTGCTTGACCTGTGAATTGGTCTGACCCCTAGTAGATTGAAAATCTAGGAACATTTAATTTTCTTTTTATTAACTGTGAAAAAATATTTTTATCATCAATTTGGAGCAATAAAATCCTATATTGATCTTCGAATTCTTTCTCATAGTGCAAAAATATCGAACTTTTAACGCTACAATATCAGAGAAGAGGTCTTTCCTCGTAATTTGTCTATCAATCTATTTCATCGCGGGTACTAGATGCAGTATTAATCGTTCAAAAACTATGTGGTTTCATTAACAGCCGAACGTTAATTATTTCCTGTCATCAGCAATCACTTTTAATCAGCTTCGAGAAAAAGGACGTCAAAAAAACTTTGAAGGATAAATGACCCAGGAGCAAATAAAAACTTTAAAAAAATTAATTGAATTTTCCTCTTACGGTCTATCGGTAGCTTTTTTCCCGCTGCATCATTAGTCATGTTCCCCCAGGATTCAAACAACGTGGGAGGATGGTAAAAGGCATGGAAGGTGAATGGTTTCGATAGGGAAGTAGTGACGTGAAAGAGTAGCTGGGAGGGATGGAAAAAAATGATCCCTGTGACGACAAGTCCTTTGACTTTCCAATCATATGATCATCTACCCTTAGCGGGTAGTCTCTATCTCCTGCTAATCGCTGAGCCAAAACAAATGGCTTCAATCACCAAGAAATAAAAACATGTTTTAGTCCCTGGGAAAAGGTTGAAGGTATAATTTTATTTCTCTTTTCTATTGGAATATCATTCAGAGTTTATGTTCTCTCAATTTCGATCTACCGTTAACCGTCCTTGCCTCAGGATGTATATGCTGGAGGAACTTAAATCGCCAAATTGGCTCCATGCTGCGTGAGATGCAGTCATGCACCGCGCAGCCTGGGCTGCTAGAAGGTGCGTTTAGTTTTTTTTCAGGAATATTGTGAACTTTTTTATTCCTATGTCGCAATTTTCTGGGTGATATCATTTGTCCTTAAGTAGTCGAGATAGTTTCAAGTCATGTTGACCTAGAATTTGAACCTCGGAAGTAATAATTGCTACATCGCTGGAAATAAATTTGGGTTTTAATAATGGGAAACAAATTATTTATAGCATTTTATTTTTCCAAAATGTTCCCTGGTATAATTAATAGTTTACAACACACTGCTTTCGAAGTATTTTTTTACTGTTCAAGTACTGTGTTCGTATATATAATTTTAAATGTGCAATCCTTTTTTTTTTTTGCTCGTGAGGGGTCGCAGAACGGTGTTTTTTAAGACGCAAATACTTGGTCAAATCGCTAAACCACGATGCATAATGCATACATCCGGACACAAAAATGTCATTGACAGAAAAAGAAAAGTACGTTTTGTGATTAAATGGGACGCAAATTGCGAAAATATTTAACTGAGTATAAGTTACGTGCAGAATAAAAAAAACCTTCGAGTGATATGGACGCGACCAGACTAGTTAGGCCTTCAATTATGGAAAACTTGGAACAATGCTATCAACCTAATGTTAGCATATGGACATGGGAGATGGCGCACTATGTAACTGCTGTAATTTATATGTTTTTATACTACTTCAAGTTTAATAATAGTAATTTTTGCAATTCTTTTTTATCACCTAAAGATTCTGACAATGACCAGTTTTACTCCTTGAAACCAAGAAATTGTAGCTTATGCTTAGATTTAACAGGGACCGGACCAGCAGAATTTTAATCACACCCATTTCCTTTGTTTCGGAAAACCCTCTCATGCGAAAATCCAACTCGCGATCCAATTATTAGCAGGTGAGAACCTTACCTCGTCGCCACTGGGGCCGATGATATTCCTGCCATATTAGAAAAATTACAAATAAATTGAATAGAATACGAAGTAAATGTATGCCAAACGAAGAAGAAATTATAGATTCAAAGGTCATCAAAGGGCACGCAAAAATTCATTATCTATTATGAGCCAGCTTTCAATAGCTCAATACAGTACTGCATTTCTCTTCCAGCTGAGAACTGTATCTACTTTTTCTAGTAAGTGCGTTGCAAACATTAAGAGGCATAAGAAGAGGGAGATAATCACCTTTGAATGGAGATGATGACGAACAAATGGATTTGTGTTTTATAGGACAGAAAATTATAAGGAATTGGATAGATATTAATTGATTTGAGAAGTGATTCATTCTATTCTGAAGATCCATTTTAATTATAGAAACGTTCTATTATTCCCTATGCATTAATTACGCCATTGAAAAGTGACTCATTGGAATATTTTTAGATCCAATTAAAAGGTTAGAAAGAAAAAAGTACTAGCATTGAGCTGATCTAATTGATATTCTGATTTTATTGACAGTTCCCGCTAATGCCAGTCGTCATTAAGAAACATGATCAAGAAAATGGGAAAATTGCAAAAAAGTATAAGATGGAAGTATGAGTAGTTGCCCTGCAATACTTCAACAGTTCTTCTAGGTACTTGTTTTATTTAATAATTTCGTTACCTCTTTAATAGGATACATATCTTGATGAAATACGATAAATGTGTAGCATCTAAGATGCGTTTATTGCAATATCATCCTTCACCGTGATGTAATTGTAAACTTATTATGCCTCTAAATTAACTGATTAATGTGCATTAAATACGTTTTAGAAATATAGAATGCCCGCAATATAATAGAAAGGATGGAAAATATGTAATGATTTTTGAGCATTTCATATTCATAATGCGCCATTTTGTAACGCTTTCCCAAATGGATCATGATAACAGTAGGTACGTATCTATTTTTAAAAAATGAGAGGGGAGTGTCTTATCAGATCTTGAGACCGTCCTTGTTCTCTCCCTTTCGCGATGATTGAATTAAGTGCATGTTTTTTCAAATGATTAGATGTAGTTGTGATTTAAAATTGATACTTTATTTTTATTCTATTGTTCGAGATATGCCGATGTAAATTGCATTGTTAACTTGGTGGTTAACCTGGTTCTCAGCTTGGGATTCTTGACATATGGATGCTGATTTGTTAGTGAGTGTCAACATGGTAACTGTGAATTTCAACATCTATTTGCCTCGGAAGTATACATATTATTAAAAACATTATCTGCTATCTTTTAAATACTAATTTGTGTTCGTTCTTGGGTAACTTAATCATTCCATTCTAATGTCGAAAATATTAATAGGAGATAAAAGGCCTGCTCCACCTGTTACAATGCCACCTAGTGTTTTGATGTACTTTTTTCCCTTTCATTCTCTTTCTCTAGTTATAATACCACCAAATATGGTGAATTATCTATCCTTTTTGCTCATCACCATCACTAGTATTGAAGTTTTGTAAATATTTAAGGATAAGAACATTACTGATTTGCACTATGCGTTAAGTATAGGAATATTGTACTTAGAATTATTGAAAGTTGAGCTCATGTTACGTTACTTGACTTTGTCTAAATCAAATCATTTATATTTTTGTGAATAGTGATCACATGGATTGAATGCTGTAAGATTTTAATGAAACCATGCTATTTTCAATAAACATTACTATGGCTGCATTTCCCAATATATCTTTGGATTTTTTTTTTGATTTCTTCAAATAACTGCGAGTCTTTACGCGTTTTCCTCAAAGCAGTTGATTTTCGATCCCGACAAAGAAAATGGCTTGAGCTTCTCCTTATATTTAAGCCACCTCAGGGCACTTTCTTGGTTCGAACATTTTTCGAAACTTTTTTCCATGATCTTTTATTTTCAGTAAATAAACAATATATATATTTTTTTTAGATCACGAGATGTGGGTCAATTGTAAATATTATTTATTTTTTCCAAACTTTGCCAACGTTTCGGACATTATATTTGTCCATCCTCAGGGCTATAAAAATGATAATTTATGGTACAAAATTAGTTAAATACAGGCAATTTTACAGTTGTTATACATTAAAATACATGGAAACACATATTCAAAATTTACCTAATTAGCAAAATTTATCATAATTTAATAAATGACATAACCAACAAAGAAAGAAATCCAAGCAACCAAATTGTAAATAAATAAATAAAAACTAAATAAAATCAGACTTAAAGGTAAATTTTGAATATGTGTTTCCATGTATTTTAATGTATAAAAACTGTAAAATTGCCTGTATTTAACTAATTTTGTACCATAAATTATCATTTTTATAGCCCTGAGGATGGACAAATATAATGTCCGAAACGTTGGCAAAGTTTGGAAAAAATAAATAATATTTACAATTGACCCACATCTCGTGATCTAAAAAAAATATATATATATATAATAAGGGGTCGTGAAGCATAAAGTTTGAATTAAATAAACAATCAAAGACCTCAGTTAAAATGTGCGTAAACCATTTTTTAATATTGGTGGACTTTTAGGACTTTATTTATAGTTGGTTTACATGAAGAATGTAGTACGACTGATCGGAAATGTGACGCAAAAATTGACTAAAAATTTGGACATTTTATTCCTACCAAAAAAATTGGTGGTGTTATAGGTTTTGAGGCGCGTATAAATCGCACGTAGTACCCTCCTTATTATGTGAGTAACAGAAATATTACCACGGGTCATTCTGAGATTATTTTTTCCTTCGTGTGATAAAATTTAAGCATTTATAACGGTTAACAATTCTGATAGATCACTTTTATTGAATGAAATAAATTGCTGCCTATAATCTGAATGTTCTAATAAATTTGAGCTCGTTGGAAAATGCTGAAATATTACGCTTAGTTGCTTAATCAAAACAGTGGAATAATATCTTTTAACCTCACAATATCTCGGCTGGAGATTTCAGTAATTCGTTCGAGCAACGGCTAATTGGATGAACAGGATGGAGTTGGAGACAGAGTAAATTATTCTCAGGGTCAATTTGGAAATTTATTACGATTGAAAGAAGAATGCATGAAGAAAAGGGAGACATAAAGGACATCAACCGGTGGAAAACCCGAGAAAATTTTCTGCAGAATGTATTTCAATTTGCGATTAAATTTTAAACGATTGAGTAAACTTGAATTGTGGAGTGTACTTACTGATGAATAAAGACCTCGTAGGAAAATATTAAATCGGGATCGGATTGTTGGCATCCCATCCTCAGGACCCAGGGTCAAATCCCGGCGGTGGCAGAGATTTTGATTTATCAATGGCTTCCCGATCCCTGCTGCAGTGTTTCGTGTAGGGGACTTCAGGTAGAGCTCTATATCCGTCGGTTGGGACGCTTGGCCGTGAATTCCTTGACGCTTGTTGCAACGAGCAGACTAATTCCGACGCCGGGTTTCTCTCCAACCTTCTCTCCTTACTCTTCCCTCATGGTGTAAATGACCATAGCTGGTTGGCCATCACCTCCAAATACCTTACAATACCCGAATGTTTGGGAAGCACGGTGGCCTACTAGTAGTGAGTTGTCCAGGCTGCTGACAGACGAGTCCGAGGTTCATATCCCGAGTGAAGCCCATAGGCACCCCGAAACAAGTTCCTCGAAGTGCGAGGCGGCCTATGGAAAGGAAGTCGCCTACCTACCCTTAAGATGTGATATTCATGTGCCTGTGGTTTGGCATGTGGTGAGCTCTACCCTAAATTATCCAAACCAAATTTTCGGTCTTATCCCAGATTGAGTGTCCAAAATGTTAGCATACTATACCCGCATACATTATCACACGCCTGTGGCTAAGCCTGGGGCGAGCTCTCCCCTCACCTATCCATATCAACTTTCGGATTGAATCACTTAGTGAATGACCAAAATGTTACCATGTTATGCTCGCCTATATTATCAAAGCAGTGCATGAATATGTTTTAACCTCAAAATTTCAGCGGAAGATGACGCCAGCATTACGTAAGGGTAACGGTAATATGGGTGAACAGGATGGAGTTTTGAGAGTAGAGTAGGTATAACGGCCTTCCCAGCGCTAATGACGGAGAGAATGAAAGATGGTGGCGAAAGAGGGATGGATCTCAGGTGGACCTGGGCAGATCCTGCTCTCGATAGTATGAGTGGAGTATGAGTGGGAGTGAAGATGATCGGAATGAGGAAGAACTACGGAGGCAGCACAAATTGGAGAACCTGAGACTCCTCTTCTTTAAGTGGCTTTTGAAAAAAAGTTATCCCATTCGAAAAAGCCAGTGGGAGTATAATAGTGAGAAAGGAACACGTCTTCCTCCATTTTTTAACGGTGAAAAGGTTTTTTTTTCATAAAACTGATATATGAACCCGAGCTGAGGTCTGTCATGGGAGGACCAGAGCATATATAAAAACATGAAAGTAACATTGTAGCGTAGAATGTATTTCAATGGATTCTCCGTGGCGATATGTGAACTTTTTCTGCAGCGAAAGATTATTATGAATTATCGGTTTGTATTACCGAAGTATTCTACCAGTTAATAGTTTTCATGGAGCGTTTTGCAGAATACGCCGACGTGGTAGCTGAAGAAGCGTCTCCCCTTCCAACTTAGTCTTTCCTATTTAATTCACAATGAGGCCAACTTTCTTTCTTAACATCTATTAATCCTATTCATTTCCTTTCCCAATTTCGCTTACCCAACGTTCTTTGCTCTCAAAATCCCCTCCGTTCTCAGTACTTGCTCCATCCAAACCAGTCTTCTCCGTATCTAATCTAGAAAATTACACTCCGCACCCAAAATTACTCACCTCACTTCGACTTACTCTTAGTCTCCGTCTATTTCCACCCCTCCACTCTTCTCCTTATGAAAATCCCGAAAGTACTTGCTAGTAATCTTTAAAAAAATATAACCTTGAAGTCACCCCTCGCGGTCACCCCTGGATGCGGCCATTTATTTCCACAATATTAACAAGGACTCCCCAAGGTTACAGTTATAGGTTAGCCTCTCAGCCTAAGTACGAGAGGTCTCGTTGACTGTTTGAGCGAGCTCTTACGAGCAGTGAATCGACTGTATATTCTACAGAAAATAACACAAGATGTTGAAATTCGCGGAAATTTTTGGAAGTCTTTTGAGTCTTAGAGAAAGGTAGGGTGGACTTCCTAATGGTCACAGTAGAGCGAATTACTTCTAAGTTTTTGGTAAGTGTGAATTCTGTATATTGTATGGCTTGCTCATTGAAATGAGCACCACAAATCATCTGGCAAATACCACCTCTAAACCGGTAATAATGAGTTTATTTTTTTAAAGAATGCATTTTGAAAGTCAAGAAATAGTATAAGTATGAAGGTTTCTTGATTATTGTGTTTCTTACTTCCGTTATCTAAACTATAAGAATTAGAAAATCTAACCAATATAAAGTTAGTTCATCAGACTACATTTTTAGAACGATATATTTTTTTACAAAAGATGCAATAAATGGTTGCTTAAAGTACTATTAAAGTCTTGTATTAAATTGTTCATTGGTATTTTCTGGCTTACTTCAAAGTCTCTGATGAAGAGCCACCCCTACAAAAGACCATTTCTGCCTGGAATCAGCAGAGGACGTCTTAGAGAGGTTTTTCTGTGCTATATTTTGTACTAGGGCTGTTTGTACTGGACTATATGTTGTTTTTAGGGCTGACAGCTGTGCTTATCCGCTCAATTTCAATGTCGCGTAATAGCTGTCTATTTACCGTTGAGAAGACCAATGCTACCTACTGATCAATTATGTGAACTTATTTCTAAAGTAATACGCATCAGACAATTTTGAGACCGAGAGACCATTTTTTTAAACCGGCTATCGCGGGAGGTACCTCGGGCGGAATGTTTGCGACTTTCATTGCCAAATTTGAAATTCTTCTTTTGCTTTCAAAGAAAGGGATCTTTATTCTTCCTTCTGAGAGGCAACTGTATGGTCAACGGCTATTCTATCTATCTTATTCTAATCACTGTTCTTTTCTTCAAGGCTTGATAGTAAATTTTGCCCGACATGTGTTATTTTTATCTTCCATTCATTTAAAATTACCTTTCACTGAAAATCTGATCTGAAAAAACTCATTGCATTCGATACCTGGTGCTAGAAGTTGCTGTTGAAAATCAAATTGGCGATTGGTCATGTCACAAGACAGTAATTACGTAAGACACATAATCGAGGGAGGCATTTAGAGGAGTAAAGCCCCAAGGGTGAGATATTATGTACTTGGGGCAGATGAAGGAGGAAAAATCAATATTTTTATCGGGAAACATTAATTACTAGCAAGTTAAAGGGAGTACTGCTGCATATTTACTGCTGAATTTTATCCACATTAGAATTACGGCACTATGACTAAAGGAGTCAGCGTTATTTGACAAGTTTCTGTTTAGAAAACCAATGTTTTGACTGCTCGCGAGAAAATAAAAGTAAGAAATGCGTGACGAGAAATTTCAGTTAATTGTAGGTTTGATGAAAGGGAATTTTGAGTCGAGGATGGAAAGATGTAGGAGGAGGAAATGAGAATATCGGACGAGGGGTATTTCAGGGGGAGCATTTCGTTGGAGGAGGTGAGAGTGTCGGAGGGGAAAAGGGTTAGGGGCCCAAATGGGAATCAATCAAGCGGTGACGAGGGCGTGAAGCGGCGGAGGAAATCCTTCGCCGTCAGCCGCAAATGTTCCTCGATTACAGGTGACGCTCTTTCACGCGCACGGAGGCAAAAAGTTCCGAGACCGCAAATGACGAACTCACCGCCGCCCGGGGGGAAAGGAGCGATATTCTTCCCTTATCGATCCACACCCATTATTATTTTGGTGATCTTGGGTGCCTTTTCCATTGATCTCCACCACTATCCCATTACATTCTTTAAGTTGGCTCCACTTTCTCTCCTTAGCGATCTTTTCTTTCCAGCTAGCTCGGCGTAATTTATTACCCTCTTAGTTGGGCCCCATTCAAGACCATTCATCCTCTTTCTGAACCCTGTCTTCCACCTCTCAGATTTTTGAGGTGACTTTGGAACCTCATGAAGAGCGAATTTTTCTTCCTTTATTACTATTAATTTTTATATGTTGAGCATCGGTGAACCTTTGCTCTGATGTCATTTCACTCCAGTTGGGGTAGTAAATTCTGCCTTAAGGAAAAGTCTATACTTTGTGTTTGGGGTGGTTTAAGGGTGATGTTTAAGTCTAGAGTTGAGTGAGTGAGATATCTCATGAACGAGTGGCCTGAGAGAAGATTTATGCTGGCGCTGAAAAGAGTCATTTATAAGGACCAGGGATTTTTCAAGAATTTAGATTATTTTAACCCTTTCTAACCCAGAGCTGATTCTGGGAGAAAACAAATTTCAAGGTTTTTCATATTGAAAACTTGAAAATTTGACATTCAATGATAATTATCCTGGCAGCTGAATATTTCGTCATTAAAATGCACACTAAAAATAATAGGTAGTCTAGATATCTCCTAAATAGAGCTGAAAGTTTAAACATTTTTGATGTTGCTTAGAAGCAACTTTGGGTTATAAATGGTTAAATTGCAAGTACAGAACATGATCCCTTTATAATTCCTTCTCCTGACTCTTTTAACAATTAATCAATTCCACTCTTACAAGGGAATTAAAGGATCAAACTATATCAATTCAGTCTGCTACATAATTTCAAAAACGACCATAAGGACTATATTCAGCTATTAATTTATCGGGTGTTTTCATAGCTTTTCATATCTTCGCTGTTGCATGAATTCGGCGTTGTTTTTTCGTGATTGTTTTAATCCCTATTAAATTCCACTCCATTATTTGTGTAATATCGTCTGCGTACTTTCCGCAAGCCTCTGCTCCCCTAGCCAAAGCTTTGCTAGCTTAACGCTAGCATCTAATGTCAATGCATATATTAATCTCTGTTGATACATTCTGAGTGATGTAATAGTCTCTAGGAGTTTTGTACACATAAAACATATTCTGCTCTTATGTTAACAAATTCCTAAGCTATAAATGTTTACCTCGATTCGCTGCTTGTAGGTAGGCTTGGAAGGTAACCATTACCTCTTCCTCCACTGAATATCTCTTATATTGATGACAATGGAATTGTAAATTATCTACTAGTAGAAACGCTTTACTGATACATAAAGTTCATTTCTCTTCGTGATAACAAAAATAACTCAGTCTTTAAAGTGAAGTATGGACCTTAAAATGTCAAAGGGTTCATGAAAATTATTGAATTATCTAAGATGATTAGATACGAAATTTGTCGCTTAAAATCATTTTGTACATTCTTATTCCGTATGTTCTCAAACCTCGTTGCATATCCAAGATGAAATTGTTGAAGATGAATGAACCCCAATTGCTTTGAGCGCACATTCTATACGGAGGAAGAAAGTCGTGAATTAACTTTACGTACTAGCGTAAAAAAAAGATCGGCGGGCGTAAATGAGATTTTGTGTTACACCGGAGGTTTTTGATGAGCCCAACCGTGCTACATTGCAAGCATTCCATTAAAATCAATCAGTGGAGAAGGAGGTACTTTGTAATGGGTCTAACGTGAATTATGGACAGTGACGCATAGAAAGGTTCAGATGAAAGGACACTTTAAAAAAATGTTACTTTGTCAGTCACCGTAGAAACGTCTGCGTATTCAACCCTTTATTTTAACATAATTGAGTGATTTATGTATTTAAATTTTATACGTAGGCATTAATGATCGTTAGGTAGATGTTTCGGTCGTATTACTTTAATTTTAACTTTTATCTGTCATTATTAAAATATAGAAGGAAACTATATCATATTTTTCTCTGAGATTGATTAACTGATTTATTTATTTAATAAATGTCAAGAAATTGAAAAGTTTCTTCTTGGATAAATTTATTTAATAACTTTCTGCTTTGATATGCAATAACCTCGTCATTGTCATAAATAAATTAGTGTTTTGTTTCATAGTTTTCCAATCTATAGTGTTTTATATTTTTTATCTTCATTTTAGTTATACAATAATTTGTTATAGTAAATGCGACAAACAAAGAATTCAATAAATACATAGCATGCAAGAGTGAGAATTGAGCATAATACGGGGCTTTACAAATCAATAAGCTCTAAAGAAATTTATGAGGACAAGTGATAGTATTTTTCAGCATTTTTCCGTTTTATTTTAAAACTTATAGAAATAGGATCCGTGTAAAGTAGACCAGAAATAGTCAAGAAGGAAAATTCATGCTACCCTAAGTTAACTTCCTAAGGAAGTTGTACTATCTCGCATTCATTTGCATGTGCTTGAATGAATTTGAAGCTGTTCTTTTTTGGCATGTTATTCGCTTTTGTGCGAGTTTTTATTTGAGCGTTGTACTCAAAGAAAACTCGACATGTATGTATGTAAAACACACAAAAAAATGTACGAAAGACGGGTTTATCTATTACCGGAAGAAAATTTAACTTTTTTGATGAATTTAGGCCATGGATCTTTCTATTCAAAAACCTCGTATGCTGTTCAAAAACGAAATAGTCGAACTTCATGCGATGGTTTGATATTTTGTGCGAAGTTTCATCTTCATTGCGATTTTTAAGAAATATTATGATTTTTCATTTTCACACTGTAGCACACTTCTTATGCTTATAGTTATAAGGAGTTACATCAGCACGTATTTCAATAGGACCATCAACTACGCACGCATAGGATCAACTATGCGGGAATCCATTCCAAGAATTATGTTTCAGTCGCCCAGGGATGCCCAAAAGCGCCTGACTGATGGCGACATGCTTTATCACTTCCGGCTAGTCTTCGTGGGAAAGCAATTCAAAATATTTACATCATTTTTCGATTAACATTTTATTTTTGTCGCTTTCTCCCTGTATGTTTCTCATGAAAAGATTTGTTGCGATAAAACTGAAATGGGGAGCCTGGTATAAATTCCGGCTTCCCTTTTAACTTGCTTGGACCACTTTCTCAATGACGCCCGCCGTCGTGTTTAGGCGAATGCATTTGGAACATCGAGGAAACACCGCCTTTACAAAAAAAATAAATTATAATATTTGATATTACTCAGCGTCTTCGTATATTTATCTGAGGTGGAGATCAAAAGATGCCCCAAGCATTAGCGGACCTCTTATTTGATGTGTGAACCTCGCCTTCCTAGTCATATTTTGTTCCTTTTCTAAAAAATGGTAATGCGGTCATGCAATGGAAATTTCCTTTAAAAATGCTTTTTTTTCAAACCAGAGGCAAATGTCGTGCAAAAAGTGCCGACCTCATTACGCTTCAGCTACATTAGAATGATTATATATAATATCTAAAGCCTATAAAAGGATTATAAATAAATTTTATATTTATAAATTTATAATATTTAAATTCATAGTATTTAACTATTTGATGCATTTAGCTTTAAAAGACTTTTGTATTTACAAATACCTTACTTATGAATTTTTTGTTCTTTATTCACGCATTTGTAAACTACAATTAAATAATCTTATCCACATATGGTTTTCCGGGATCTCTTTTTCAAAATACATATTATCTTAAAATCAATTTGATATGTGAACTGAACTATCGACTTAACTAAGAAATTTTAGCTTTATAAAGCAAATTTTGTAATGTAACAACAAGCTCCTTTTCCAATATCATGCGTTTTTTGCAGCCTGTCAAAAAAGAAACTCAGTGTCAGGTTTAAAATATGTTAGGAATTGTGGATGATTTAGTAAATAGGAGCAAACATTCTTGACAGTAATCACTAAATTTTATTTTTTCTTCTTTTCTAGGTGAGCTTCTCTTTCACTCATATTGGATGTGGATATTTCATCAGCGGAAACTGGTATACTTCAGCAGGAGGTTTGGTGAGAATTTACTATCCAGTGAGCGACTTACGTTACCATCCGTAGAAACTCCCAAACTTCTGCTTTAGGTCAATGCTGAAAATATGACAAATATTCCCTTTTGGACTGGTTCTCTGCTTTTTTTTACTTTAAGGTAAACACGGCCTCGTTTTGTAGCAGTCGGCTTGAAAGATCAAGTTTGTTGCCAAAATGCTGTTTATATTTTAATTGCAACCATGAAGTAACTATGCAACTCGAGTTATTTTAGCGTGACAATAATTATTGCCATACTAACAATTATAAAACTGATAAAAAACCGCACTTCAATTGTCGATAATTGCGGTGTGGTGAACAGAGAATATCAATGCAGGCTTTTATTAAACAAATTTAAGTGATATGCTTTTTTATGGATGATAGAGATTGGATACTAGCTTGTTTAATTGATTACCGATTACCAAGTATTACGAACTCTATGGGTTCGGCTTCAACTTTGTGAACTAATGTTGATGAGATGTAAACACGCTTTATAAATTTTCACTGAATTTATTTGCTGGTACGAAGCGTTTCGACACTATGGCGTCATTGGCGAGTACAAAGGCATTAATTGGGCCAATCTCGATTTATATCCTCTAGGGACTAGTCAAGCTTCAAACATAGATAGCATGGAACTCGACTTGTCCCTAGCGGATATAAATTGAGGTTGGCACGATTATTGTCTTTTTATTCGAGAATGACGCCTTAGCGTCAAAACGCGTTTTACTAGCAAATATATCAAATGAAAATTTGCAAAGTGTGCACATATTCATTCACCAAGAATTACCTTTGGGGCTTAGTTAAAATCTAAATTACTTCATAAATTCTAATATATGTCTGTTGATCCCTGGAATAAAATGGAAATTGATGTTCTCCTAACATTTCTTGTCAGGATTTGAAGAAAAAATGTCATATATTGGCAGTGTCATCAAAGTCTAGGGTTTTTTTAAATGTTTTTTTTTTGGCCATATTTTCTTACAAATCCCCCGTAGTAATTTTATTTCCAGTTATTTACCAGGGTACATACCGGTTAGAGAAATAATTAAAATAAGGACTGATATCATGAAAATGTCAGGGGAATCAGGTGATCGTCACAGAAAAACCCCAGAGGCTCAGAAAACAGATGAAAAACGTTTCTGAACGCGCGGAGTTTTGCTGCGTCCAAGCGGTGAGATGTTCGTTTCTCTGCCATTTCCTCTGCGCGCTAGTTCCTTTATATCACTGTCGCTACTGCTGGACTTTATTTCACAATATTGCTGGCTGTATTTCTTTTACTAAATCCCTAAATACGGCTGCTTTTCAAATTTAAGTCTGAGAAATTAATTTTAAAAATCGTACTGAAAATCAGGGATTAGTAAGTGAAATTCAATGTAGAAGGATTTTATGCTTTATTGTGCCACAAATACGACTCGTTAATTCTGTAGATTCAATACATAGAAAAAAACGAGTTGCACTAGATTTCCTGTTCCTCAAAGCCTGAATATTAGGTACATATCCTAGTACCTCAGCTATTTTCTTTCTATCTTGAATCAAAAGTTGTAAGGTAATGCGATTTTACTGCATGGTTCGGCATTGATATGATTTTGATTGAGCGAAGTGAGAATTGAGTCTGATTTTTGTCTCTCATTAAGAAACATTCTTTTATTTCGGGCAATAATTTTGAAACTAGTTTACATATCACATAGATGAAGTTCAGGTGAGGAAGAAGATGCCTACTTACATATTAGGAAGAAGGCTTCACTAGAACCATACTTTCTCTGCGTAGGAACCCATAACCTACATCGTACGGCAACCATAGTACGTAATGAATCATTTACTGTTGGGAACATATGTTGCTTATATCCATAAAATATCAGCATCAATAATTTCATTTTTTATTGCAAAAGTACTAATTTACCAAATTTCAATCTGGTAAATAAGTTGTGCCCCTAGTTGATTGCCAAAATTCCTAAGAAAATTTAGGAACGACCTTTATTCTTCAAAAACGAAGAAGTTCTTCTCATTCTGCCAAAATCCATAAAGAGACATAATGTTTAAAAGGGAGCGTTTGGTTTAAAAATGTAATATTTTCTTATAAAATTTCTAATTTAAACGTTTATTAATATTTATGCCCACAGGTTAAATAATTTGCTTAATTATACTCTCGACTACTCACTGATTTAGATGAAATATGGATTTCGCGATGATTTTTATCTATCTTATGTATTTCTAGCTTTATAAATTTACTATGACGGCCATGAAGGTGCTGAGACTTAGTTACTACTATTGCGTAGTTGAAGGCACCGTGTGATATCATGAGGTCAAAAAAAATAAATGCCTTGACTTATTATTATAGCTGGCAGATCGTAAAACAAAAATGCAATTCAGCACCTTTTATTATTGTGGTTTTTCAATTCAGCTAAAACATTTGGCACATTTTATGATCCGAATTCATTGCTTGGACTTCCTCAACTCTTCAATTTGTCAGTCCTCTGTGGGTAATCCATCATTTTTCACGCTGCGGTTTTTATGACCGTACTTTTTTTTGAACAAAACAAAAGGTGAGATAGACAGAATTTTTCTCGGTGCCGTTTCCTTTCCCTCTCCTCTTTTGAGTTTCCCATCAATTTTTCCTATTTTTTCATAGGACATTCAGAATTTCAGCAGGTGAAGTTAATATGGTTTCACTTGGGCGGTTACAGTGACCCTGAGTGACACTTTGGTACTTCTTTCCTTGCACGTTTACCCTTCAATCCTGTTATTTTCACTTTTTCACCGCAATTTTACGAAAGTTTGTGATACTTATCTGTCCTTCCACCTTCTTAAGACCTTATTAACGATGATTTTAAGGCTAGAATATGTTCATAGGTCTGTCTCATTCCACTTTTTCAGCCCATTGAGCCGACTTTAATTATATTCGCAAACGTAGACGATGATTGACATTTAGTTTGCGTTAAATATTCAGCATTGAACTATTAATACCATAAAAATGCTCATGATGTGGCATACACATACTTTCTTTGTCCATATGTTGTTCTGAAGCCATGCTTTCTCTTCGAAGTTCTTCTGCAATGATTTATTTTGTTTATTCATTTCCATGCCATCGAAAACACGTCTTTACGGCCTTTTACATCGGAGTTAGTAGCATTTTAACAATTAAACGCACACAAAAAACCATATCCTGGATAGGGGTAACTTACCAGGGCGGGATTCGAACCCGCGACCTCCTGTTTGGCAGGGGAGGAATTTTACCCTTCCGCCAACAAGGCTGGCGGGGTAAAATTCCTGATATTACAGTTAATCAAGGCAATAACTTACTTCTATCAACACTGAAGTCCTAAGGATTCCAAAAGTTTCGTGATGGCCAAAGTGGGAACAAATGTAAAATCTGTGGCGAAAGGGATCAAGTTACATCTCTGGCCTAATTAGACAGGCAGGTTCTATTGACATCGCTATTTTTCCTAATCGGTGCAATTTCTACATAAGATAACGCTGCATTTATCGTTAAATTGGATGCTGCTTTCCATGAAAAGTATAATATCAATTACCTGATAGAATATTACTGTCGTTATTATAAACTATAACCGCTATGCAGATACAAGGATTTGCCCAAAAATGTTTACTTTTTTTTTAGAAAGATTTTAGTGCGCGTGATGTCGGGGAGCAGAATTGCTTTGAGTGATATTTTATTGCTATATTGGCGGAAAGGTGAAGTTTAGTCGCCAGTAATCGTCGGGTGCAGACAGTGAGATAAGAAAACGCACGATAGGTCCATAGAAACACTCAGTTAAACCATCCTAAGCCCAAACGTGAATGCTTGATATAGCGCAAATCAAGCATAGACAGACACTTTATTGCCCACACAATGAATTCAAAGCACAATTGTTGGACTTTGGACTTATGTTGTCCTGTTCTATTCATTGGCTACTTCGTAACTCTATTAGAAGAGTAATCATTAATATGGACAATTGTGTACACTATTTGGTCCTATGGTCAGGCTAATGTCTATGCATAATTTTGTTAATAATAATATTTCAAGAGGCAAAGTTGTAATGTAACTGAAAGCTATTATTTCTAAGCTAAATGTATCGAAGTGTGTTAAATGTCCGATTTTTATCGATGTTATGAATAATAAGTTATGCACTCCATCATTTTGCTACATTTAGTTTGTGTTTTTTTTTAATAACCCTATTACATACGTAAAAAATTGAAAGCCAAGGAAAATCCTTACGTCAATCAGTAACTCTAATTGTTGTGAACCCTATTCAAGTTCTGTTGGAACAACTTCCAGCCAAGTATGTTTGAAGGTATACAAGTATTTATTCCGTATAATTGTAAGTAATTTTTAACACATATTTTCACGATTCATAGCAAATAAATAATTCAAGCATAGCGTGCAACTTATTCTGAATAAGTCCTCCAAGGAGAGGTATTTATGATGTAGTATTACCTGCTTTGCCTGATAAAACGTTATAGGGAAACTATTCAGGGTGTGTGGTTTTTAATTTGCTTTGAATGTTTCCTTTCAATATGGAAAACGTTAATCATTTCTATTCTGATGCTAGAGTTACTGCTAATTATAATATGTATTCATTAATTCCCATTGCGCTACATTTTCTTTCAATTTCTCTTCGATTTACTGACAACTTTTACCGAGGTACTTGCTCTGAGTGGTACCTTTGGCATCGCGCATAAGGCTACGTATAGCGTCTACTCCTTTTTTGGCGTGCAAATTTTACGAATAAATTCTAAAGGATATGGCGCCAATACTGAAGCTTAAATCGAAAAATTCAAGAGAAAACCGACCATTGGGAATCCAGTTTTATCAACGACTTTTCGTCTGACAGCTGTAACTATACATATTTTATGGCTTATATTGTGAACCCGCGACTGTTTATGGTTTCAGGGAACCAGGTATAAGCCTGATATATATACTCAATCAGGCGAAATTCTTCCCTCAGTAGAAAAGCATGAGGATCATGGAATGTGACGTGACTCTTAGTTATAATCTCAAACGCTCATAAAGAGAGTATCCGTCGGAGAACATAAGAATTTTTGGCATCTTTATTTCGCCCTGGGACGGATGCAGATTTAAAACTCTTTTTATGCTCATGCAACTCCAGGGTTCCGACAAAGAGTTCAGAAATGGTTGAACGAACGTGAGTTTTAATGCAACTGGGATATTTATGTTGCACAGGTAATGGGCAAGGAAAGGTTTCAGAGGATACCAGCAGAAGATAGTTGTTTGGTAGTAAGTAAGTTGTGAAAGAGTTGTTCTAGAGTGTACCAAAAAGACTGAGGCTTGGTGCAAAAATGAAGTATAGGATATCTTGGTTCAAACATGCATTATGGAAATTAAGTGCATACAGTCGGAACAACTTTATTCTATTTTTATAGTGTTTACCGATTATAGCATATATGAATCAGTTAGTTGGTTAATTTAATTATCTCAAAGCTTTAAGTGCTCTGCAAAAAGATAATCTTCTTTGTCATTTACTATTGTACTACGAAAAGTAACATTTTTTGGTTAATTTTTAAAGGTTAGTTTAATTACACGACAGATATCTCTTTAAGAGTATAAAGTGCTGATGCGCAATTTACTACCCCAGGAGTGATTTTGCTAAACAGGTCGCGCTAAACAGGAGCTATCACTCACATCTTCCGTGATTCCAGTGTTTCCTAAAACTTTCCGACCTCATTATTAATCATTTCTCTGGCAATCATTACGCTCTCAAGCTTTCATCTAATTTTACCGAGGCTGGTTTCCGTAATGAATATGTTTAATTTTGAGACGAAATATAGCGCTAAGTACGTATCGTTGCGCTGCGGATATATTTGTTGTCATCACTGGTCAACAATCCTAACATTTAACGATTTGACGCAGCTCTCCGCTCATTTCTTTTACCAGCTAATCTTTTCGCTCCTATTTATTTCTTCTAATTCACATTCTCCTTTACCAATTTCATATATTTCATTCGAGGTCTTCCTTTTCCGTTCTCTCCATCTACTTGTTCCTCGATGATTGTCTTCATCAGGTTTATCATGTCTCAAGATATATCCTATAAGGTTGCTCCGTCTCTCTATCAGGGTTTTCGTGAGGCTTCCCTACTCTCCTAATCTTTTCGTTATGAACATGTAGTCTCGAAGAAAACGCGTCTAGCGAAGACACTCGGATGAATAAATAAGTGGATAATTAAACATAGAAAAACAGAAAAAGGAACACAAAAAATATTTCCCAGGCGTTTCAGTGAACTCTCTTGATTCTCTCTTCCATCCATCGAAAGTAGTGGGTCATTCCACTGGGAACGTCTGGAAAATATATTGTGAATGTTTCTTTTTCTGTGTCTCTTTGTTTGTAAAAATGCGGCCCGACTGGCAACAAAAATGAAGCTGCTACGTAAGGGTCTAAGATCTCCTTTATGTAGTCTTCATGGATCGCCTCCTATCTACGTTCATGCTATCTTCTCTGAGAGCGGAAAGAGATAGGAGGTTGAAGAATCGTTCAGAGCAGAGCCACCTTGAGAGGTCCATTCGAGAAGGGGTGATACTAGTGTTTAACGCATAACCTCTGGGACGGAATGAGGATGAATTTAGAGGAGATAAGCTGAGCGGATCGGCTAAAGAGGGTCGTTGAGAAACCTCTGGCCACGGCGGAGTGTCTTTTAAGTCCATTTCGGGAAAGCAGTCATATAAGGGCAGTCGGTCCAATTAAGCGGACTTTGAGGCCGTCCGTGGCCCGCCAATCCTCGCCTCTTGCCGGACTTTTGAATCTGTCTTGTTCCGTTTCGCATACTTTCTCAATCACCTTGGATTCCGCCTTAACTCCCTCATATTTTTCAATGAATAAAAATGCTGTTAATTTCCCAGATGGGGTCATTCATTTTGTATTTTGAATGGCTCATCCAAATTTTATGTCTGCCTGTTTCGTAGCATGAAGACGAAATAATAATAATTTTACATTTATCTTTAAATGTATGTTTATTTGTAATTTTATATCTGTCTGCTTTCATATCCGCTTTTATGATATGTTTCAAGTATTTTTTGAAAAATCCCAAGATAAAGGGAAACACATTTAAAAACATTCATAGTTTTTTTGCCCAATTTATTTAAAGGAATTTCGCCATTTTTCGTGTTGAAAGAAATAAATGGTTGGCCTAAAGTTTAGCTATGAGATACATCATGTAACTTATGCATAGAAAATCAACATGGATAAAAAATTCTTTATGCGGCAATGAAAGATCATTTCATCACCCTAACATAGACCGCTATCAGCCCATTGAGCCGAATTTTAATAATATTCGTAAACGCAGACGAAGATTGACATTTAGTTTGCGTAAAACATTTGGTATTAAATTATTAATTATTGTAATTAAATTAATAATTATAAAAATGCTCATGATGTGCCATAAACATACCCTTTTTATCTCCACGCTAAGTACGCTGTAAGAGTAATTTCTATCCCCTCAATATTATTTGATTGAGAATTTGCTTCTCATTTTCTTGTCTTTTTCCTTTCAATAAATAGAAAACCTTCCCTTTCATCAAATTAGAGACGGTGAGGTATTTTTAATCAGATGTGCTCCTAAGCCACTCATGCCGAGCTTAATGATTGACTACAAGTGACACGAGAAATGCCACGCTAAGCACTTGATGTTGTGTTTTTATTTTAAACATTATAGTATTGATTGATATCATCATTGGCCTGGTGACTTAAATAAAAGCCCCACTCTTCAACAGCAAAACTACTTTTCATTTCTATTCTTGCAATTTAGAGGTAGATGAATAGGAAAATTAGACGATGACGACATCAGAATGTTTTCCATGAGAAGTGGCTAGGTGGGTTTTGGCCATTTTGGTCCGAGGAGTTTTGGAAATGTGGATTTCTAGGAACAGTTGATTTTGAGTTATATAAATACATTACGGATTTAATTATATTAGGCACTTAAAAAAAGTAGTATCTTCGTGAAAGATGTCGTTCATAAGCATATTGTTCTTATATGCCTTCCTGTGAACATATATTAATACGCTTCCTAAACAATCGTAAAAATTTAATCTTCAGATTATTCAGTTTTTGGTCGTAGACTTCTTCCTTTTTGTACTACCTTGTCCACTTTAGTCCGTTAACATGTGGTCTTGGATTTGAGAGCTTCCTTGAGAGGTCAAAATACTCCGGGAAACTTCCACTACGAGCAAATTTCCTCGCCTCTTCTGTAATTTAACGATCAGAAGCAGACACACGTATTTACTGTCTTGTGCGTCACCGGTTCCTCCAATGGGGAACATTAAATTCTGGATGACACTACAGTAGCCAACTATCCCCATAATTACTGCCTTTTGCGCTATTAACCGCTTCCGTTTTCCTAGAGGCAAATTAAACTACGCAAGACTCCCAGCCCGTCCAGTTTACGGCCTAGCCAAACCACGAGGACAATAAAACATAAGCAAGCCGTAAAGTTTTCCCCATTTAATGGGCCAATATTCTGCCATTTACCGTTCCATCAGTCAAATCTTAGGAAGCCTTTATGGAGACAGCCTCTATCTTTCCCCTTATCATTGGACCCCGTGATTTTCCTTAGCTTGAAGTTGATTTTATCGTCTTCAGACCTGCTGTGAGGCTTAAGCGTGAATAGTTTCTGGTTAAATTTAAATCCCACCAATATACGTTAGGAGGAGAAAAGTGGACGTTATTCGATCAAAAAATAAATACAGCGATCTTCTGTAAATGTTAAAAGGTAACGTGTGTTTTAACTCTTTCTCAGAATTTTTCTATGATTTTTACCTGATGGGGATACCATTTATTTCAGATAAGTTTACCTTAATAATGCTTGGATAAATTAATTCTCAAAGGCTATATGACAGCGCTGCTTTATTTCGTATTGTTGACGAATACATTTCAAAATGATGATCCATTTATTAAAGAACCTTTCTTTAATTCTGATGAAACAAAATTTCTGTGGTGAATTTTATAAATGCCAGGGAGGATAAATTTTCAACGGATAAGAAAGTAACGGAACCCTATGCCTAATTTATCAAATGCTTGGATAACCGTCCAACTCTCATTTCACATCTTAGTATCCATAAAGAGAATGGTGGTTCATTTAATTGGTTGAATTAGGTGTAATAGGAAGTTAAGGAGACACGTTATCTGGCTGCAGGACAACAATCTGATATGGGGTCACCATAGTCATGAAGCAGGTCTTTAAAAGGTCTTAAATACGATGCAGTATATGTCAAAAGTAAGGATGTCAGCTTAGTATATAAGTTAACGAGCATAGTTGCAGAGCCCTTTTAGAAAGTTGTGTATATATAATTAATATTTTTCTCGCATAAGCTATGCATATAAAGTCATAGAATTTCTTAGCCATTATGGAAAACGTATTTTAATATTCATTTTCCATATTGATGATGCGTTAATGTTACTTTGGTAATCACTTTTCTTTATTGCCAAATTATGTACGCATTTTTCATGCATTTGATATGAAACTTTATTTCCTACAAACACTGTTATGCTTACAAATATTATCAATTTTCAATGTTACCTTCCTCTGTGTATTTACGATTATTTTATGGAAATTTTCAGTTGAAAAAAAATCAAGCCTCTTTCAGGCCAAATTTTGTTCCAATGAATAAAGTTTTCAATAATTTCTTCTGCAATTTCAGTAGTGTAAGAGATTCAATCAGCTTTTTTATATGCTACTATCGTTATAAAATAATCAATGCGTTTTTTCACATTTATAAGAGGTTTAGTTAAGTCGCTGATCCCTAAGTCTTTGCCATTATACTATGTCCATAAATGTGTTGTTGTAGGTGTGGTTCTTTTTTTAGCGACTACTAAATTGCATCCATCTCCCTCAAGGGCTATTCTTCAAAAAAAACCTTCACTTCACTTCATTTAACTCCTTTCTAAAGTAAACAAAAATTTCATGAACAACCGGACAAACTTTATTCAAAAATATATGAATTTTAAAGTGACAAAAGGAAAACCACCATCCACAAAAAATAGGAACCACAATAACTTGGTTGCTCATCTGTATTTAAGTAGGTATATTCATCCTTTCATAAAGCATTTAATTGCATGACCTTGTTTTCAGTAAGTAATGACCAAGGGAAATACTCCATTTTTATTACCTAAGTCTAAGAATAAAAAAGGGGTTTATTTGCTTCTGCGTATACCACAAATATTGAAATGGAAAAATCTTAGAGTAAGTGATACTCCTTTGTCTGGGAAGGCCGCGAATTATATCAGATTGGCCGATTCCGAAGAGAGATTCACTTCACTTCTAACAATTTAACAATTTTCCTGTTGAGCAACACGGTTAAAAATTTTATTTCTATTAATTTTCCACTAACGAAATCGGAGGGTCAGAATTTTCATAACATGTTCTGTTTATAAGAGTGCAGCTTACTCATTTTTCAACAACTACATACCTATAATTCATTGCTTCCCTCGGATTCGGCTAATTCACAGCAATCTTGAGAGTTCAGTTAATAGATATTCTGAAAATAGTGCCGAAGTATGACGGGTATTTAATTGAAAGTTAAGCTATCAACTACCACTTCGAGTCTACATTATTTCCTGGATTTTTCCATTTTCACAAGAGTTGAGGAGGTTTTAGATTCAGTATTTTTACCGGAATTTTTAGTTACCGCGCTGAACTCAGGGTACTCTATTTTATATTTCTTACTCTGTGATTATCACTTGGGATTATGTGTGCGTACGTAATGGTATTTGAAGTTTGAGAATCCGTCGCCACCCTCAATTCTTCCTCCTTCCCCATGGTCAAATCCTGGTGTCTTTTTGCAAATAGAATTGGTATAAATAGAAGGACAAAAAAGTGCCTGCACACCATTAAAATGACGTGAAAGTATCGAAACGCCATTGTATAAATAAATAGATTTCAATGAAACTTTCAAGAGTTCTTATTTCATACAGAGTGGAGAATGCCAAGAAGTTATAGCCCCCGATATCTTATGCTACAAGGGACTAATATTGTTAATGTTGTTTGGGTCGAAAACGCAACATTTTTAAATTATAGACCTTAGTGCCAAGAGCTCTGATTGACCGTTAGTTAGCACTTTTACTGAATGTTCTGGACAAAGGCAAATTTAGGCAAAACATTCGAAGTCATGAGTTTCTCAGAGCATCCGGTAACAGGGCAAACTCGTGGCCAATCGGAGCGCTAGACTCAAAGTTTCTGTAATTTAAAAATGGAGCGTTTTCGACCCAAGTCTTCTTCTTCTTCCTACCAGGATTAGGCTACAAAGCCCGTTCCGGCTCCACATCACCATCTTTTTCTTGGTCTTCCAACACTTCTCTTGCCAATTGGTTGATATTCAATTGCTTGTTTTTGAATTCTTTCATTTGGCATTCGAAGTATATGTTCCTTCCATCCGTGTTTGTATTCTTGTAATTTATCAGTAACTGCCCGGACACCCAATTCATCTCTTATTTGAGTATTTCTTTTATTTTATCTAACCTAATGCACCCTTTCACTGATCCTCGACCCAAGTATCATTGGTAATTTTGGTTCCTACTGGCATCAGCTATTCAGGATTGTAATCTCGCGACACAATTTTTCTCTACCCTGTGCATGAAGTAGTTGTCTCTCTGGAAGTTTTGATATACGTATAGATGAGGTGCAGGGGCTCGCTCATCCTGATGCTGCCTTCAATCATTCGAATTCCCCCCGAGGGTTTTATCTCACGCCGTCGTCCGCAAGTGCCTCATATCCTGAATCCCATCCCCTCATCCCCTTCAGCCGTCTGTGTGTGTGTGTGTGAGCAAACACAAACAACGCTCAGCGGCGGTGAGGCGGACTCGATAAGAAGTAGGAACCCTTTTGATCCCGCGTTCATTGTTCATCTCTGGTAATCCATCATTTCAGTCTTAGAGGGGGAGGGTGGGGAGACATGTTATGGGGGGTAGGGGCGATGGGGAGTGGGAGAACCGCGAAGTGGATTCACGGAGGAGAGGGAAAGTGACGTGGAAGAGGAGGTGGAAAAAACAGAAGGAACAAGTTCTTCAAAGTGCCTCAGCGCCGAATCGAAGATGGGAAACAAGCATTATGTATTGAGAAGAAGAGTTGAAAGCAGGGTTGTTTTGGCTTCGAGATCTCGAGTGTTTGGGAAAATTTAAGTCGCGTAAGGGTGGTAAGAGTGGTAGACCCGAGTAAGGGTGGAAAAGTGGGGGATTTGAAAGTGAATGAATGTGTTCTCTCCATTGAAATGTGGAAGTAAGCCTTTCAGTGGCCAAAAATAGATTATATCTCTGTGGAGGCGCGGAATGGGTGTAAGGTTAGGGTAGATAATTATGAATGCAGACATTGTAGACTCTCCATGATATTTATACTTGAAATTGCGCCACATTGCAGAGTATAACTGAACTAGCAGTAATGAATATTAACATTTCCTACATGCTACGTCTGATGCGATCAATACCCCATTTATTTCCGGACAACATGTTGCCTTCACCTAGTTGACTTCGGAGTTAGGAGCACATGAGCTACTACGTGGTTGAGGAAATATAACACTGGGTGGGTAGTTGAGAACTAAAAGGGAAGGAATGTTCTCCGATCTATTTAAATTCTATGTCGGCCATTTTTAATCGCTTCCGATAAACGATGACTATTAGCTATTAAGGTGTTTGTTCTGCTTTAGGAAATCGTTGGAATATAATTCGTGTCTTCGTCATTTTTTTCACAGCTAATGTTTTGAGTTTTTTTTTTCACCATTAATGTTATAATATTGATAAAATATTTTGCGGATGCGCCCTGTATTGGAAATTTGTCAGATTTGATGAATTTACGTTAACGGGATGAATTCTTAAAAACATGATGAACGCGCTGCAATTACTTGATAATGAAAATCATGTATTTTATTTTTCGAGTATTTTCTAATTCCTCGGAATGGTTATTAATCATTTATTCCCTACGAATATTCATTTATATATTATTAATTTTAAATATTTTTTGCAAGAGAATAAAGTTGATATTTCACATTCTAATACGAATATGCATACCTATCTTTGGTAAATGTCATGTCCAGCAGAACATGTAGATGTTTTGAAATTCACTTTCGTAGGTGTTGAAATTTTCTATATCATTGTGACTTTTAATTATTGCTTTAAAATTTCTAACTCATTTGCTCGGGTTGACAAATTTATTTCTTTTAAAGGTTGATTTTTGGTAAACTATATGGGTCCAAAGAGATCGTATGGCGATAGTTGTTTGTGGAAAGTCAGGGAATATCAGTTTGAAATTTGGCTGTGCACAAAAAGGGGTAATTTTCCCCAGGGGACGCATTTCTCTTGTTAAACGGTGGAATTTTGTTAATTTTTTTCTCTTTTAAAGCCCACACTGTCATGTTTATTGTAATTTAGGGTAGCCCTCATCAATATCTACCTGTATTTGATATACATTAACTTTAACACATGAAAACATACTGAAGAAAAATCTTCGTTTTTCAGATACAGGAAAGCGATGACAAGGGTGACTTTGTGTTCTCTAAACATTTTGTGATGACAGTGTTAGTCTATATAGAATAATCGTGACTAAAACACCGATCGGGATCGATGTGCTCTTTTAACGCCAGCGGAAGATCAAAGTAAAATGGAGAAAAGCATACCAGGACAAGCAAGTGTCTCAGGGAACGAAAAGCTGTGTCACGAGTATTGAAATAGAGGGCTTTTTCAATCGGCCACAGTTATGCTGTTACCTTCCGAACATTCAAATGGATGATATTAAGCCGTTGCTGATGAAGCTATCCGAATTTCTCGGAATTTTATGCAATATCTAGGGCTGCATCGAATTTTTGGCCTAAAATTTTTATTCATAATGATATAATCAATCAACTATTCAATATCCACGATAAAAGCACAACTTAAACTTTCCCTACTTTAATTCAAAACTCAACCACCGATAATGGTTTCAGCATATTAAGTCGTTTTCAACCCTTAGAATGGCACAATATGTCGAAACCATGGTCTGTTGCTGGGTTTTAAATGAAAGAGTGGATATTACAAATTGTGTTTTTATCATGGATATAACAATCTTACACAAAATGAAGCATGAAACGATTTTATACAACTCTTCAATGCTTTTCCTCAAGAGTTTAAATATTCATTTAAAATTTGCATTGGTACATTTCCACCCTTATCTTTTTTCAGTTAATTTAAAAAAGATGATTTTTTTCATCTTTGGTTCATGTGTTCACCAGTAGAGGATATAAATTTGTAGAAATTTACTCCCTTTACTGTTGAAATTCACTATTTATAACGGCAACTTTTATTTTTTTAAATTTCTCATTCATCTACACGAATTCACCTCCCGAGTTGAAATTGAAAATTGGAAATAAATGAATCGTTCTACAATCAACACCCCGCACTAGGTATTTTTGAACACCAGTTAACTTGCGACCAAATTGGCTGCATAAAGCAAGCTACCAGAATACGGACTGAGACCTCCTCTATGTAGTTCTCTTGAGTAGGGTTGTGAAGAGGGAGGTGCCAGAAACATCGAATGAAGCTCTCTGGCGCCACTCCCCAAGGTCCTCTTTTCCACCTCACGCAACAGATTTCATCCGGGTTCCTTGATTAGCTCCTTCACCCCAACATCTCCTCGCATCCCACCGCAGGAGTCCGTTAGCTGGATGCGCAACTCGTTTTATTATTTTTTATTTATCCACACCCCCAGAAACACCACATATAAAGAACATTGAAATATCCAAGGAAACTCAATCCTAAGATTGGTTTGACGCAGCTCTCCATTCCTCTCTCTTATTTGCTATCCTTTTCATAGCGACGTATTTCTTCTCTTTTACATCCTTTATAACCTGTCCTATGTAACTCATTCGGAGCCGTCCCTTCCCCTTCTTCCCTTCCACCTGTCCTTCAACGATTGTCATCATCAGGCCATCATGCCTCAGAATGTGGCCATTTAAGTTGTCCCTTCTTCTGCTCAAGGTTTTTAGAAGGCTTCTCTTTTCTGAAGCACTTCCTCGTCATTTACACGGTCAATCCATTTAATTTTCATCATTCTTAGGTAGCACCACATTTCGAATGTTTCCATTCTTGACTTCTCTGCTGCGGTCAAGAGTGGAAAAATTCGAAATGTGGTGCTTCCAAACAATGATAAAAATAACGAATGACAAAGACCCATGCATTTGATAAAGGCAACTTACCCAGGCGGGACTCGAACCCTCAAACTTCGGTTTAGCAGACGAGGAATACTCCGCCGTCACCGAGGTAGGCGTTTGATTTCGTTACAAAATAAAGGGTACACAATGAATATTTTGGGTAGTTTTAATATTTTTCACGGGCCTCCACATTTGCATGACGATTAACAATGGAAGTTGAAAGTCAAGGAAAACTGGAAAATCATAGAATTGTGAGTGAATTTGTAACCCATTGGGATAATTATAGCGGTCGCTTTCAACCTGCTTGGTAAAAATTGGTTAGGGTCAGAGAAGGTATATTTTTGCTCAAAGTCTGTACTCAAACGTTTGATGGCTAAAAGCTCTACTGGTGCATAATCTCGGTTTATAGTTACACTTCGAAAGTTTCACTGCTCCTTTTGCGTCATAATACGTCAAGATATTTTCATAGAAAATTATAATTTTATGACAGGATATTTTAGGTAATTTCCATGTCAGAATCTTGTAACAACTTGGTTATCAGGTTAAATGCTGCTTGAAATGTATGTAATGGCGGTATTTCCTATGAAATATTTATTTTGTGATGTAAGAGTATGCTTAAGTACCTCCAAAAAGAATGGAATACTTATAAGCGAAGATTGTCGTATCACTTCTCATGCTTAATACATTATCACAGGTAACTTTTATTGCATCAGAGAGTTATCATTTATCTTATTTGAAGCCAAAGGTATCAATAAATTGAAATACATTTCGTACAAGGAAAAGCACATTGTAACTGCAGGTATGGACTGTAGTTTGCTGACCGATTGCTAAAGACGCCTCTCAGCGACATTTTTATTTTCTGGCTTGCGAATGACAGCGTCATATCTAGATGTATTCACTATTAAAATTCTAATAATAATGCGATTAATCTTGCTTAGCGTACGAAACTTTAGCCAAAAATGCTAACTACATCCGTGAAGAGATTAAGGTCTTCCTTCAATTTTTGTTTCGTGAAAACGTATTTCGTTTAAATAGCCTACTGTTTTTCCCCTACTGCCAGTCAATTTGCGTTATTCCCTACATTTATTTATTTCAATTTCACCAAAATGAAAGCTTCACTCTATCATTTACTATGAATAGGTTTTCCTTGAGGCGAAAAGGATGGCATTAATTCTAATATTAATATTTCCAATTCCCATATGGGATCATGCATTTATACTCGTTTTGTGAATTAAATTATTTTATCATAATTTCGAGAGAAAATACCTTCCTTTTTCATCTTTTTATAAACATTATTTTGTTTTAAGGATATATAATTTAGTTGCCACTTATTTTATCCTAAATAGTCGTATGCCTAATCCGTTGTACGCCATGCATTAATGTACTGGCAGTGATTTCCTATGCCTGCTGTTAGTATGTTTCAATGACCAATTTATTGTCTTAATTTGTCCTTATTAGACCGAGCAGTCATAGTTATTTCACTCTCACAGGTTATTCCATGATTTTGTTTTCAAATTCGCGGTAAACAGATAATAAGTCATTAATATAGCAGTGCTCAGGTACTCCATTTGAATATCAATTGACTTAGTACAAACCTAATACAAAATTGCTAAGAGGAGTCTTTCCTAGAAAATTATGTACTGGTCGAATTATGATTCGTCGCTCCGGAATGCAAAATTTCATGCTACTAACTCAAACTACCATGAATGGAATGAATGCTTTATGAGTCTTTACCAAGTAAATCTAGATTTATGAACGTGCAGTCTTTTGTGAATGGTTTGGGCGAGTGAGAGATAGACTATTCATAACCTAGGATGTTCTACTGTCGCACTAAATGAAGAGGGACAGCATTCCCGGAGAATTCCAGCTCCTGCCGCGGATTGGATAGGTGTACCTATCGCTGGACATGGTCTAACCTCTTTGGCGCCCGTAATTAATCTCGTGGCACTCGCCCGAGAACTGCGCGCTTGCTCGAAGACGGAAGAAGGTTGTCTTCTTTAACATGACAAAGGGAGAGTCGGCGGCTTTAAGCTGACTCACGGGAAAGGATTAAAGACGGAGCAGAAGGACACAATGGAGTGGACGAGGAGTCTTCTTAATGCTACGGAGTCTCACTTTCCAAGAAACGCCAGACGAGACCGGCAATTCCTTATGCCACGCGGAAGTTTTTTGTGCACCCCATCTCATCCTTTTTTTATTTTAGCTGTACCTCCTCTTTCATTTACACTCACCGTCTTCATTACTGGGTCCCGCTTCGATTTAAAGTTCAAAAATATCGCCCCAGTTCTATCTCTCCGGTCGGTAAAATGGTTGCGTCATGCTTGTAATCGATGCCTCCGATTTTTTTGCGAAAGATCGCTATTAATCCCTTAAGCGTTAATTATCCATGGCCGTGTGGTGGCAAAGCAAGGCCATCAAGCATCCGGCTCGTAAACACATCGACCGTGAACTCAGTAAAGTCTTTTCATTCTCTGCGGGAACACTGCGGGACGTATTTCGAGGAATCTCTCTACCGTAAGTCCTTCATTAGGTGTACTTGCCGACAAACATCTACATTACGGAAGGTGGATTGAGACTCAATGGCCACTTGAGGGGCGTTTTCCATTGTAAAATTTCTTTATTATTTTCATTTTATGGCTTATTACATCTGAATAAAATATGCTTAAAATATATTCCTGGGCTCTATAGCTCTACGAGTATGATAAAGAAAGAGAATTACCTGGAATGAGAAGATAATTAAAAAAATAATACAAACCGGTTCCGACAGGTACTTCCCATATGCATTAATACTGAGCAGGGATTTCGGTTTAAAATCTACCTGATCGAAACTGGATTTCATTGACATCGTAGTTAATAATAAAAATTTATGTGATTTATATTGGCTATATGGGAATTAGATATCTACAATCCCTTGAAATGCCGTCATCGTGTTGTTTTATGTCTATCACTATATTGACGCATATTTGCATATTTTTTTGCTGTTTATCTGGATGGTATGCTTTTCTGCCGCTAGTACCTTTGGTTCTTATGGATAACTTTTTTTTCATGTTCCTGTATTTCAAGGGGATCGGGTTGGTGTAATGGCTAGAGTGTTGGCTTCACGCCCGGCGGGCTCGGGTTCAAATCCCGGCAGTGGCAGAGAATTTTCAGAGACTGTCCGATCCCTGCTTGAATGTTGTGTGGAGGACATTTCAAGCGCAACACTCCGTCCGTCGGATGGGACGTTAAGCCGTGGTCCCCCTGGCGTCTTTCGTTAAGAGTAGGCTTATGCCGACGCCGGGTTTCTCTCCACCCTGCCTTCCATACCTCCTTTCCTCATGGCGCAAATGACCTCAGCTGTCGGTCGCCTCCTCCAAATACCATACCATACCATCCTGTATTTCAAATAGCCCACTGGAATAGCGAAGTGACTTGTGCCGTCTTGATAAACTATTTTCCGATAACATCTGCGTTTTATTCGTTAATACCATAAAAAATCCAACACATTTTGGCAAAAAATTTGAATTCCACATCGATTTATGGTAAGTTATTGAGGTAAGCATATGAATCATGAAGATAAAAATGAATAAAATTTAAAGAGATCTGTGAACACAAATATTATTATATATTTAATGGATGTCTATTGATGTAATTGTGTACCAAGAATCTCAACCACCTTGTTTTTTGGCACGTAACAAATACTCAATTTTGAAATGCATGACTGTAAATGACTGGAATCTCTTCCTTTTTGTACAATCCAAAAGGAGTTACAAATCACTGATCAAGGACACCCATCTAACTTTAGTACTCACATAAGCAAGATTAGCAGTTCATTAGTGGAACATTGGCGATAAAAGAGTAAAGGTCTAAAATGTTAACTATTAGTAGTGTATCACCATCTTCGACGCCTTAAAAGTGATGGATTTTCCTTTCCTGGATTCAGTTGTGCAGTACCTCAAGTAAACCTGTGTAATTTGGTTTAATGAATTAATCCACCTTTTGTTTACTATATTTAAATACATTTTAGCCCATTTATTCCGATATTGAATTACTTTTCTTACAACTTAATAGTTTCTATTAAAAAGTAGTTGCATTAATAGCCACACACAAGTTATAATTTTTTTTTTCGAAACTAGATAATTAAATATCCAACAGCTGCTGAGTTAATTGTAAATCTCAGAATAACTAGTTACGATGGATGAAATACGTATTTAGTATGAGTAGGGATGTGGGACTCATGCCGTATTACGGCGCGATAGTATGTACCTCTGTTGATCGTAAATGAAATTCAATCTCGCATTCCCATTGCAGAGATGTTATTATTATCGCTATGAAAATTTCCTGGATATCCATATATGTATTCTCTGAGGTGCTGTTAATTTAATGTGCCCGTCATCGGGTATTCGTCGTATTGCTTCTTCCTGGTGGGAAAATATCCTGAAAATCCAGTGAAATGCTTTGTTGGAAAATTAATGACCTTTGAACAATTACGAGATATGACTTTAACTTGGCTACCACCCCATTGAATGCGATTTTTTTCGATTATAAAATGGCAATGACTATAACGTTTACTTCAAAAAATTAATTACCTGCGTTAAATTATTTATTGTTGTACATTCCAAAACCACAAGTCGGAAATATACAATAATTTCACCAGACAAAATGGTGTGTTGTTTAAAATAATGACCTTTTCACTACCTACATTAAGAGATATATATTCATAACTTATGTTTTATTTCTTATCATTATGGGTACCCACAAGTATTTGATTTTTTTCTACTCAAAGAAGCCTGAGCAAAATTTTTATTTGGAATTAAAGAATAGTGTTATGGGGTGATAATTTTTCGGTTCCCAACAAATATAAGCTTTTTACCACTTAGTGAACTTTTCATAGCAGAATTGGGAGATCTACTTGGAACAATAAGGTGCTAAGTGAACTCTGCTCTGAAATTCTGGTTTTATGGTTCCTAGTTAGGGGTCCTCAATATTTTTTATTCATAAAAGCTATCATGAAATTACGGCAGACTTTAAGTTACATAATAACCTTATCAAGAGAGTAGATTTTCTAAATTAAAATGAAAATTCTAAGCAAGATCTATTTTACAGTGCTAATAAGATAAATCAATTGAGCTTGAAGAAGAAGAGATAGTTTTCCGGTCCGTTTTGAGCGATAGATTTAGTGATAACTCAAATGGGCTCCTAGCTTCACAGAGTTATTTCATAGATGGCTCCAGAAATAGGGCTCTCTCAAAGCCTTTTCCATCACAAATGTAGTTTGTGCACAAAAGTGTGGTTTAGACTATCCATCGATTTGGACAATACCGACAATACGTAACTAACAAAGGAAGGTAACAATGTGTTGCCACCAGGTGGCGTTCAACCTCCACGGTGTGACAAACAATAGAAATTTTGAAAACTTGTCTTTGCTCAAACGTGCGATGAGTCTAAGTTTTTGTAATATAAATTACACTAGGATTTAATCAATTGCTAAGACTTGTTCCACTGTGATACACGTATACCACAATTTACATTCAAAATAGCTGCATAAAAATTTACGGAGATTCATCTATTCCTCTCATAGGCTCGAGAATGAGCGCGGATGTTGTTTTACCACATTGCAGTACTGCTGTTTCGCGGGTTTCACTGATCTAATACTTTTTGGTGCATTATATGGATAACATTTAGAAAAAATAAGACCTATTGGACCTTGAGTGATGAAATATCCATTAAAATTTACTTCCTATCCCCTTGTAAAATTTAACCCCACCTGGTGGTGTCTTTTTGGGTATTTTTCCTTGTGTGTAGAATCATGACGCCGTCTTTGGCCGTCCAAGGAATGAGAGCAGGAATTCTTGATGTAACTAGGAAAATGATGGAGAAAGAGACAATGAAATTTTACAATAAAACCAGGGAGTGATCGTATGAAGTCATCAATTTCAGAGTCCCTCGAAAGCTCTTACTGGAATGTTCAGAGGAGCAAGAAGCATAATCGTTTGTTTAAGTCAATCTAAAGAATTCTGCGTCAAGTTTTGAGCTGCCATTTATATATTTATAAGTCTTTGAATTAATTTTAAATTGAGTGGTCATACTAGACCACACAATACTTTTTTTTCTCCTTATCTTGACCTCGTTTAATTCACGTTAAAATATATCTTGGAGTGTAGGTCAACGTATGTTATGCAATATTGTATATCTTTGTTATATTTAATATTTCCCAAAATAAATATTTGTATTTTATATTGTTCTTATGTTTTTTCTTTCATATCCCTGATGATCGTTTTAAATAAAGAGAAACAATGGCTATAACTTTTTTGCATAACATACGTTGGCCTGCACTCCAAGAAATGTTTTAACATACATTACTTTTCTATGTACCCTCTCCCAAAAATTTTGCTGTTCATCTTTTGCATAGAACTCAATCCGTATCACTCCTCTCTTGAGATAATGCTGCTGACTCTAAATTTTCTCATTTCCTCTTACTTCAAATGCCTTTAATAATAACTTAACATCCAAAGCTAGAAGTGTGTTTACATGATCTCTCAATTCATGCACTTTTATTTTAATATATTTTCCTTTCATTTTTTATGCTCTTCTCTCGCCATGTCCATATCCACGTAGCAAGATCCAATAAACCGGATTACCGACGATTATTCTGAGGCTCCCAGGAAACATACGAATAGCAGTGTATGGGCAGCATAGTTTTTTCAGTATATGTGGCTCGATCTGTAATTACAGGAAAGGAGTTGATTGCAATGGAGTCCTCCGTGTGTGCTGACCGCATTCGTGACTTCTGGGCAGCGAAGAAATCGTTGGCTTAGCGGTCGCGGCTCACATTTTGACCGCAGTATCGTCGCCCTTAGGGGTGTTCAATCTGTTACAAGCGGTGAATGTCCCTCAGGCCGTCCCAACGGGGATGCGTGATTGCTGATCGGTGCTTGCCATAGCTAAAAAATATAGAGATTTGAAGGCTGGAAGAAAGATTTTCCTCATTTACCTCCGATTCGTTTTTGCAGAGATAAGTGACCCTCAGGCATTCTAATATTAAATATTAAAAATGTTAATACCAAAATTATGCTTTAATTTAATTTATAATAGTGTTGTGGATATTATTACAATTTCTTTGAGACATGAAACCGCGAATGTATTACCATAATTAGTTACTTTTTCCAATACGTCGAATTTATAAAAAAAATATATTATTTTCCAGCTGTAACTCAAGAACCTTCGTGAAATATAATAATTCAGTTTTAGTATTGATATTGAAATTTTCATAGAGTAACTAAAAGGTTTTAACAAGTGGCATATTTACTCTGCCATATTTATTATGCCTTGATATTTGATCCTAGGCAGATAAATATCCTTTGTTTTACAGACGAAAAAATGTTGTTTTCATAGACAGAACATGGGCTGTTGAATATTTTGAACTTAACCAAAACAAGGACGATGACAGAAGGAAAGGGGGAAATTGCGTTCATTAAAGTGAAAATGGAGTCATTATGTGAAGGATTTTTCTCCATGTACTTCATGAATATCTGTCATACCCGATCATTATTTTTATGGAAGCTAAATGCCGGCCTCGGTGGCGGCGGGGTAACGTTCTCGCCTGCCGAGGTCGCGGGTTCGAGTCCCGCCTGGGTAGGTTTCCCCGGTCCAGGGCAATGTCGTTTGTGTACGTTTATTTGTTACGTTTGTTGAACACCCCGGTGTAAAATAGCCAATAAGAGCTGTATCCGGTGGTTTTAGAATAAAATTAAATAAGTACACAGTAAGATGGTTAATTTGACTCTTCATTTCACGCAATAAATGCTTTAAAAACATAGTTCATAAATCTGTAAAGTGAATAACTCACAGAAATCAAGTAAATTTTTGCCGAATGCTTATAATTTTTCTCACGAGTGAAATATGATTCGGAGGGAATTGGTGAAACCAAATGTAAACCCTCTCAACAAGCAACTTCTCCCTTTCTATAATGATCGTCCATATTTAAAAAAATTTGAATTTTTATTTGTTAATTCTTTTAAAAATTTTGTAAAAGTAATATTTTCAATACAAAATTTACCTAATGCAACAGTAATTTGCAAACGTGACTGGTATTTGATCATGCGCATGAACCAAATTGTTTGTACCATTGTAACAAAAAATGTCCTAGATCGTAAAAACTAAATAGAAGCAAATGAAAAGAGAATTTCCCATGAATGAATAAATTCGTGTTTAAAAATAATCCATTAAATTTTGTTTTCATTGTTTTACTGGCACATAGTGGGGTATTGAAAATCGCTAAAACTCATTGGTTTACCACCCTCTTCATTCATACCACCAATAGCATTTATGATATGATTTTCTTAGTCAAATGAATCATCAAGCAACGTAGCTTGCATAGAAATTAAAATAGGGTGTGATAGATGTTATTGACACAAGGGATACAATTGGAGGAACATCCTTCGTATAAAAACATCATTTTACTAAAATGAATTGAATACCTCAACCTCTAGGAGTCTACTTCAATGAACACTATTGTCCTTTTTCTGTCTACTTACATTTTACTTTTGATTCAGTACACATATTTCAGCAACTCAAGTTTTCTACTTAAAATAAACTTTATATTATCGGCCAGATTACTTGCTAAAACGTATTGGTATATATCACTCTGCTCATCGGATCTTTCCATGCAGAATTTGTGGTAAAAGATTTACATCCTCACGGCCTGTTTACACGGTACATTAGAACGTACGGGTTATTGTCTAAACGTATGAACGCGAAATGAACGCCAAAATGCACCGTGTAACCATCCAACTTGTGCAAATGTATGTACAGAAAATAGAACCTGTTCTAATTTGGTTCATGCATTCGTTCATGTTCCGATCCGGTCCACCAAAATCATTCACGCAAACGTACATTAACTCGTACGTGTTAATGTATCGTGTAAACAGGCCTTAAAGGAAAAGAGAAAACATATTGAAATAAAATGATTATCAACCATAAGAACTCTAAAAGACGAAGAATAATAACACCGAAATTTTCTGTGAAATAGAAGCGGTAGTTCAGATCGTGAGATGAAATTTCTGAATTCCGCGAAATGAATAAATCATTTCTTATGCAAATCCCTTGTTGAAGTTGCAGATGTTTCCCATTATGGATGATGAGGGCTCGATATGACTTTATGCGCGCCTCATTTAATTCGCAATCACCTCAGCTTAGTCAGAAGACAAGGCGGAACTCCTCGCTTCCAACACTTTGCGCACTCAGGGGTTCACTCGTTAGCCTCTCTCGGATTACCACCGTCGCCTCCAGCCATTCCACTCCTCCCCAGCTCTCCCAATATGACTTTCGCCATATCCATTATCGCGCTTGTCTCACGTTCCGTGAAAAACCAATTTGCTCACCCTCTCATCCTTATCTGATTCCGAAGTGTGATATATTTTCGGCTACCGAAGCAAATGGTAAACATCCCTGCTGAAAACCCATTATATTTTTCGTTTAACTCCCATTATATTATAACCCATAATAGAGGTATTATTAAGGTGTTAAACCGTTAAAAAATTTAGCGAAAATTCCGGATTAACACTAATGTCCGTTACATTTTTTTTACTTTGGAGAGACTAATAACGGTAAACGGAAAAAATTCAATTGAAATTTATATTCATTTATATCGAAAATATGGTATGTAAGAAAATAAAAATTGGTGAAAATATATTTTTGCTTTAAATTTGCATTGTTGTAGTAACTTTATTATATTTTAAATTATTGGAGCGGAAAAATCAATTCCCCGTTAATTGCTAAAACTCCCTATCAATATTGTCCATTAAGAAATGCCCTCAGGATGTCAACGCAATTTTATCGACACAAATATCTATAGCTTGATCATTCTTGGTCGAGCCTTCTAGTGCAAATCATACCTCATTTTGTACTTCCTTCAACACTAATGAAAAATTTTAATGTTTTCTAATTTACCGAGGAAGTATATTTCGCCTCGATCCTGGATCAAACCAGGACTATCTGTATCCACGCTGAGTGCTTTCATTAATGATGCTTTAAATGCTTCCTGGTTGAAGAACTCGATTCAAATAGCAAATTTGATACTCCAGGTCAAGACAAATCATTTTTCATTTTTGAAAATTTTAAATCATATTAATGGATGCCTCCATGAAACTGCACTGCAGGCTAATCCACAAATTGCTAGTTCTACTTTGCTATTTTGTTTTTTCCGGTGTCAGCTAATGCGATGTGACCAGAAATTACTCCATTTTCATCATAATTTCAACGATTTTAATTCCAGTTACGTCTAGTATCAAGGGTGCATTAGCCTTTATTAGAATGCGCCTCGAATTGTAATTAAATTGTTTTTTAAGTATTTGTCTTAACTTTTGATATCCAGTGAGATAGCGTTATAAATTAAACGTAGAATAATTTTTTTTCTTTTTTTATAAACTATTGTAAGAAGCGAGATTTCTTTCACTCTTACCAATATACAATGATCACCTGTAAATCGTATATTCTGCAAATAAACGGACAGGTGCGGTGATATTTGCAATTCCGCAACGTGAATTAATGACGGTGCCTATAGTTTACAATTGGGTCTCAATTGAAAATATCTTAAATAATTAAAAATTTATGTATAATAAATTTCCATGAATCGGAGCATGGCAGTAACAATGTGAGAATGGGTCTATTCCATTGTTTAAAGAAGACTGGTAGATGCGAATTGTCAATTAAAGCTTATGCAATACGGAAGGCATTAGTGATTCTTCCAGACGACATCTGATCGATGGATGTAGACCATGGCTGGACTGCAGTCTCGTAACTTTCGAAGCAGTCTCTAAGAGTGGACACACGTGTTCGCCATTAGTTGACGCATCTTCTTTCAGTTTAAGAGCCGTTTGAAGTTTATTCTGGGCACATAAGAGATCAACGCCGCCTCAACACGAACTTCCACCAGAGTGTTGCAGCCTTTCGCTCTCTCCTCAATGCATGCGTATACATATGAAAGTAAATGCAAATCGTCTCAGGGCTACATAGTTTTCTCCTCTAGGAGAAATTTATTCTATACGGAGTCCCAAAAGTAGACGCTAAGTCCTCATATGCGCCTCCGCAAAGTTCTTGGATATACTCTAGTTAACTTGATCTGTGGATCGGTTGATTTCTTTGGTGGCATTCTAATTGAGCACCACAAGAAACCCATTGTACCCTATATGCATGCCAAATGGGTTAAGGTTGGTTGCCTCCGTGGTTGGACACGACCGTCAGCGATCTATAACCTCCGTATAAAAAATTGAAAGCCTAATATTGGGTATTTTGAAGCTGCATACATTTTATTTGCCATACTTCTATATTGCTTCCTCCTCGGCCTATATAGGGACCACCCCTGTGTCCACTACAACACCAAAGCACTAAGGAAATGACATTTTCACTACGAAATTCTTTTCTACCTCGAAATTTTTTACTATTAAGCCCCATAATGCGAAATCAAATTTTAGGAGAGGTTTAAAGTCCAAAATTTCAGGTAAGATTGAAAAAAATACTTGCGACTTTTACCGATGAGTGCGCCAAATTTCAGAGAAATTAGGGATCAAATACGTAAACTGACAGTTAGCAGGACAGTCTATATGTGTGTAAGAAAGAGAAAAATCCGTAAAACGGGAGCATATTTAAAAGAAAACACTGCTGAGCTTTGTTTTAGATGCTCTGTCGTTAGAAAGTTATCTAAATATTGATGATACATAGCTTATATTCTTTGGTGTTTTACCCTTTTCCTTACTGTTTTTTTTCACTTACGTGCATGGTATTTACATTTCATTAATCCGAGCCTTCGTAGAGAAAGCTTTGGAGATGTTAACAAAGTTTCATAGTGAAATCCTCGTTTTTGAGAATCCAGTAAAATGTGTCATGCATAATTTACATAGGAGTAAGAGCCCCCAAAATATTTGCAATATTTACAGTTAATAATGACATAAATTTATATTCCCTGCGATGAAAAAATAGTATTATCTATCGATGTTGCCTGTCAGGCAGTGGCACACAACGGATGTGATGTTAAGTTCATTCCACTCAATGTTTTTTTTGTGAAATCGCCAATATCGAAATGTGCGAAACTGCACTAGCACGAAACTTGGGGCAATTATTGAAACATCTTTAAAACAAATGACGCTTTCGAGAGTAGGCTCCTCAGCTTAAACCTACGAAAATCACCTTCATGACAGTGTTTCTTGGTATATACTGATCTCAGGCTGATAAAATGATTTTTAGGAGGGTAAAATGCTTAAATTAGTTTTTAATAACTTGCTAACTGACTTAGCCCATAAACTCATTAAACATTTAACTCCCCTACGCTGAAATAATACCTTTTTAAAGCCACAATTATGGTTACTAGCAAGTTTAACTGTCACTCGTCATCTCTTCGCAAAAATTTTACTCTAGAAATCTGCTCTCTTCACTTCCACCTCTACGTCATTAGACAACCGAACCGTATTCCTTCATTTCCCTGCATTCACGCTCAGCACTTCACCGTAATCCCTCGCGTGAGTTATAATGGCAAAGTTGGAGATCAGATTTTAAGCGCGGCGCCTGCCATCTTCCGCCGAGGCGTCCAACTTAATTCCTCGCTGAGATTTCCATCAGTGGCGTGCCATCCCTCTTTCTCCCGCCCACTTCCATTTATCTCCTTCACCGCAGCCACCTTCCTCCGCCGACAAAACCCTAAACAGACCGCGAACACGAGCTTTTTGTCGGAGTCGCTAGAGTTGGCGCGCGAGGTTCTAATGATTCCACCAATCAGCTGGCGTCACCGCCCGCCGCCGCGAGCAACACCTCGGCCTTCCCTTGCACTTCATGCGCGGGCAATTTATGGAAGATTGGTCGTGAGGAAATAATCGCGCGGTCGCTGCCTGAGGAGCCCTGCAAGGAATGGAATGGTGATCGTGGAACATGCATGCGTACAAATATGACACAATTGCAAATTAGAATTTGCGATGATATTTAGGGATATATATTAGGTTTATTCAAATTCCGGAGTTGTACGATGTCATGAGAGATTAACCACTGGGTTACGTGCGGAAGAGCTATTATAAATACATAAAAATTGTTTATGTGGATAAAATGAATAAATAAAAGGCTTAAATTAGAATATCATAAGCGAGTGCAGAAATATCGAAAAGCTATCATACGGGTAACCTGTAAATACTTTCTATGTGAATAAAATTTAAATTTAAATGAGAATAAAATTAAAAAGGCTTAAATTTTAATCTGACGTAAAATACGTTAAGTCCGGAAAGCTCAAAAAAGCTATTATAGGTAAATTCTTTACGCGAATAAAGTAATAAATAAAAGGGTTGCATTAGATTTTAAAGTAAAATATCATAAGTAGAGTGCAGAAACGTTGGAACATGATTCATTAATGGCTCTATAATCTTATGATTGGTGTACTCTGTCACTCAATTTCTCACTTCCTCAAGCAAATCCCTTTAATTCCTTGCTGTTCATTTTCCTTTTGTCCTAATTTATCTATGTACGAAATCACCAGGACGCCTTATGATATGACTTATCCGCGTGGTCCTTCTTGGCCGTATGGCGCTCCATAATCCCCATTCTTGTCCCGTTCTTCGGCTAACCTCCTCGTTTCTCGTTTCGTCTATTTGATCTTCAACATTCGCCGCCAACGCTAAGTCTCGAGGGCCTCGGATCTTTTATGTTCAGCTTTTCCGATTTTCCAAGCCTCTGATCCATAGTGTGTCACCGCTAACACGGCTAATAATGTTGGCGTTAATTTTCAGAGAATGTCTCTCTTTCGGGGAAGAAGAGGTGGAGGGAAGGGAGAAGGTCAAAAGTCAAATAACAGTATACTCTGCCGGTTCGGCGCATTAGTGCTACGATATAATGTAGTAAAAGATATTCAGCTTTTTTCGCCCTTACACTTATTTTTTTCGTTAAACTTAATGTGACTTTCATTACCTATATATCAATCTCTTAACATTATATTTTTAAGGAATTTTAAGTTAGGGAGGAATTACATGAAATATTAACCAATATCAATCAATGAGGGGAATAATTAAGGAGAATATAAACGAGCTATAAACTAAATGTTCACGTTATCATTTTATATCAGAGTTTTGCGTTTTTAAGCGTAGGAAACAGTATCATATGTTAGCTATGCGCACTGGAGGGAAATAACAAACGTAAATAAATACAGTAACTCCAGTTTGTAGACCGTAATTTGTATTTGATGTTTTGGCCTTTTAAATGAAAACATTATTTTAATTTTCAAGACCTATATGATCCTCCATAATGTGATTACAATAAATCTGATACAATATTTGAATTATGCAGAATATTTTGTATATGTATGGCATTCTTACACCTATTCTTCTACCTCAATTTCAGGAAAAATTAAAGTACTTTGAAATATTTTACTTTATGGAGACGCTAATGCATTTTCATGGTTTAAGTCTGAAAATCTGGAGTTTCTTAATTCCTGGAAATCTTATGGATGGATATTACTCTTAATCCCCCGCTGGCTCAAGATAGAGTTGATTCCGGAAGTTTTATAGAAGTCTATATTTGTAGTTTTATAGAAGCCTCAATGGAGATGACTATAAGAGGCTAAGGTTTCAGTGAAAGTAATTTTGCCATTTCTCATCTACCGCTTTCTTTTTTATATGCAGCCATCTTACCACGTAACTATTTACATCGCTAATATGTTACTTTTATTCTTGGGCACTTGACCTATCCTTCGCGTTGCACCCTACTTAAGTACATTAACTTCTACAAATACGGAATGTCTCGTCAGCTGTGAGCGGAGTTAAAATTCTGCCTCCCTCAGAACTAATCTTGTGTGAGTTCGCGCCTTTTCACGTGCCGAGTGGCAACTGGCGGTACGAGAGAATGGGCGAGATGCTGAAGACGACAAAAAGAACGTGAGCTGAGTGGGAGAAGACCAAGTGGCGGTCTCTTTTGGTTGAAGCCAGAGTTGTTTTCACCGAGTCGGTAGCAGCTTCCATCTAGCGGAGTTACTGCAAACTTCCAGCAAATCGTTGTCATTCTTCTACTTCCCCTTGATTCCTCCTCAACTGCGGGAAACGCTTCCGGTGTCAAAAAAGCATCTCGTGAAAAGTTTTCCTCCTAATTCAGATTTATGAATGAATGATCATATAAGAAATAAAGCCTGTTATTATCAGGTAATGCAAGTATTTTACCTTTTGCATCGAGTGATAAGAACATCCACACCGATGGAAAATCATACAGGTAGTAGCAGACGAGTTAAGTTGAGGGTTTTCATCGTGACAAAATAGATTACTAAACAGTAATTTTTTACATTTTTTACGTAAGACTGATGATAAGAATGATGTTAAGTACGTTGAAACCGGTTGAAAAAATAACAAGTGAAAAATTACATACATTTATCTCTATTTTTGTTTTATCAACCGTACATATTGAGACGAATGCTTGAAATAAACTGTTGCTATTCAAATAATCTTTGCTATAAGCATGAAAATCTGAGACACTGGTATTTCAATACTTGACTTACCTCAGTCAACGCAGTAATCAAAATATAAAGTTGATATTTCATGCAACGTATGATAAATTCGCGATAAATTTTGGGTTTTAGGCGTATTCGATTGAAATACAACCGGCTATCATCTATTTGGTGAAATGTTTAATTCTAAATTACTCATCCGTTTAATTTATTGTTGAGCTATCTGAATGTGTTTTCCTATGTGCCTTGGTTAAAATTATTACAAATAATATCAGTGACCATACTCCATTAAAAGATAAAATAGCCTAATAATATACACTATTATTCATATAAGTATTTTAAGACTAGGATGTTCATTGTATGACTCTTTACAAGATATTTATTAGGCCAAGTTTAATTCTAAGTAGTATCCGTACTAGAATCCATATAGTCATGTTATATATTCAGGTACTTGTTGAAAATGAATGAAACTTGTCTAGTTTTTTCTCCGGCACAGTATTACTTTTTATGTTTTATCCATTCCCTACTTTTTATTTTGGGTTTCATCCGGAATTATTTTCGTCTCTCATTTTAATGTGAAAAACTTGCCGCCTTAAAACTCCGCCGTTTTTGTGAGCCGGGATCACAGGTTCTAAATTGAAAAATGCCTCGGGGGAAGACGCTATCCTCTGCCCTTTTCATTTCCTTTGCGGAGCTCGCGGCTCTATTGTTTCCTCTCCTCTGCTTTTCCTCTGTTCGTATTTCTGGTTCATTTCTCAGGCAATCCCAGCCGCTCCCTTGGTTCCACTTTCCTCCCTCCAGGGGGCGTCACATTCGCGCAGAAATTGAGACCTATCCCGTATACTGCTACCGTTTCATCTTGTTTTTAATTATCTACTTGCATTCAGAGTGACAGCTTTCGGATTCACTCAATCTCCCCGTCAGAGAGGAGACGATTCAATTCGCATTTCGGTAGATTAGCGTAGATTTCAGTAATTTGTTTATATTTCGCTTTTGACGCGATAACCGTTTACCTCTATGCTCTTTAGCGGGAGTATCCACTGTACCAGATAACGTGTGCGGTGGTGTGGAGAGGGAGCTCGTGATTAAAATGCGATACGTTTTGTCCGAAACGTATTTTTGCTTTAAAAGGGTTAGACAAAAATCCCTCTGAACCAGTTAGCCTTTGATGAAAGAAAGGTGGGGAGTACTTAGAACATTTTGGTGGTGCAGGCAATCAGAAATAAATCATACCATTATGTTGCATAAAAGGATAAAAATAAACGTTATTTGCCGGCTTCACTTCATCAGCCAACCTACCCTTTCGGATATTACCTTCCAGTTTCAGACTCGACTCCGTAAGAATCTGAATTCACTTCCTCTTGAAGTGGTATAGTTAAAATATATATGCTAACGGTAATCTCATGAAGTCAAAAAAAAAATCAGCATATTACGTGGATAGTGGAAGAGTACTTCTAAGGAAAGAATTGGGTGGATGATAGCTCAAGAAATTATTCCTAGAAATAGTGCCGATTATGTCGCTCAGTTATAAATGTTAAAAAATGCATCTCTCACCTCATCGTCAGGGAGCAGATTTAGCATAATCTAAGAATTGCATATGCCTTTAAAAGCGTGCCAGGTTTACTTTAGGATTGCTGTTCATGGCCGATGACTTCAGCACTCCTTATCAAGTGATACACCGTGCTTCCCAGCGTGTCTCATTTGTTCTATCGGAAGAAAATATGAAGAATATGAAATTTGCCATCAGAACCGTTCCACTTGCTAAAAAATAAGTCACATCCTTGAAAATTGACGGAGAGGTTTGCAATGAGGTTTCTCCCGGTCGCAACTGCCCTAGTACGTAAATGACAGAGCCCTTGTAGGATCTAGCACAGTGTAAATGTCAATAATAATGGGAGCGGGAGTTCGGGGGAAAACACAATTGCAAAGGCTTGCGCCTGAGGGATGGAGTTCAGGATACGGAATACAAGGGCAAAGGGTGGATTCAAAAATGTTTAAACCGTACATAGGTCTCGAAGTTGGGCTCCAAAGGGATAGATGTCACCGCAACACGAGTTCGGATGGAGTGCCCCATGTTCTCTCTGAAAAAAGGCAACCATCAATTCGCCGGTCAGGGTTTGGCAGAAGTTTTCTTGACGGTAGCAGGCTCTGGTTTTGATCTATTTTCTGAGGCATAAAATAGGTGTTCATTATTAAAACAATAGATAAAAGCAGTTTAATAACGAGGTTGAAAGGAGGCAGTATTTTCCAATTGTGAAATATTTAGCTGAAGTTAGCAGAACGATTAGAGTTATCGATCTGTAAAAAATTTAAATAAACTTCCATACATGAGTACCATGTAAAATCTTAAGATCCGCTTGAAATTTCAAATAATAGGCAAATGGTAACTGATAAATAAAGGTTTTGGATAGTCTTTTCACAGTATAGAATATATTTTTCTATTCTATTAGATCTTTTTTAAAGGCAAGGATTATTTTGAACTATTAACTTATGTGGAACCTCAGTAATTAATGAGCTATACAAAGGTAAATTATTACTTACTTTCTGCCAGCCAGAAACCATGCTCCAACGAGTGAAAAAGTCATTTATGCTAAGGTGAAATAAAGGGCTTCGCAATGCCCACAGTTTTTTCTACTTCACCATTTTATCGTCCTTAAATTATCCTGGAGTAGTTATTTTGATCAGTAAAGTAAGGGAAAGTGCCTAATTAAACCTTCTTTTTTAATTTCAATGAATTCTCGTATTTAATTCTAAACTGTGCTATTATTTGTGATTTCCCATCTGTTCCCTAATGTTAGCCATTTCCAGTCGCCTGACCCAATTCACCCACTACTATCCCGATCATTAACGATTGTAGTATACCAGTAACATGACTTTGGAAGATTTCTTTCCTTTCCTTTCACATAAATTCCTCTGCATTTTCTTGTTGGCGTAAATCCCTACCCATAGGTTAACTCCGTACGAAAATTCAAAGGTGAGTTTATAAGATGTGATGATAACGTTATCGTACCGTTTTTTTTATTTTAGAAGACTTTTTCACTAATTTTCCGTTTTTATGGGACCTGTATACATGTTGTCATAATATTATCGTTGCACACCTTCCATACTTATGAATTAAGCCCGTTTTCACTGTTCTATGGAATATGATATCACGCTTAAAATAACATAAACGTAAATGAAACTGACCAAAACATTTCCAGTAAAAGCTAAAAAAAATCCCTGGATATTCCCTGGACCTCACGATGATACAAAATATATTTGAAACGGTTTTGCCATTAACATTTTCATAAAATTTAATTATTTATGTTCTAGAGAATCTGTTGATGTTATTTCTAAGTTCCAGAAACCATTTTTATATTTATCAATTTCTTGTGCTGAAAATATCATTAGCGTTTTGGGATCATATCGCATCCGACATTCCTAAATTATTTAGTTCATTTAAGTATAACCCACTTTCTATCATTTTATATCATTCTAGTAGTTGAAGGAGGAGTACCCTTAATTAAGTAACCTTAACCCTTAATTAAAAGAATTCCTCATATTCCATTTTCTCTTCAGCCATTTTTTTTGCTTTAGATGCCATGCTCGCCATTTCCGGTCAACCGAAATATATTTCGCGTCACTTCTCCGCCCCTCCCCAACATGCCTTGTCTCTCTCACAAACGAGCCATTTCTCCCGATATTTTTCCGGTCCTCTCAGGCCATCTTGTCTCACCAACACCAATGCTAGGATATAAAGTTGAGGCTTCACGCGCATCGTTTCACTTTCCATCCTTACCCTGTATTCAATTGGTTTTCCTTGTTATGCTTTCATAAGGTATTTCGTAATTTAGATGACATGACACCACAATAAATATAATTCATAAGTTCACCATAAAATTATATACGTCTGCACCTAAAAAACAAAAAGTAATTTCTGAGTTTTCTCACTCAATATGCCTCCGTTTCCTCCTATTAATCGCCATTCATTAACACGATATAGGAAGAATGTAAAGCTTTCACAGCTTTACAACAATGGAAATGCGCCTTATATAGCCTTCTCTACTAATTCCTCCATTAACACGTTGCGTATCAACGGATGACGAGAATTATTATTTTATTCAGAGCGTCCCAGACGAACGACGAATATTGTCGTCATTAAGCCGCGTTTACCTAAACGACTTTGAAGCATACTATAGGTATTTGGTAGTACATTTGCAGTTTCTGATCGTTACTTATTATGAAACGGACGTATCATAATGTTTGATTAAATAAGGTTATATTTTTAAAATTAGATTTTTAACTGTATTTAAACCAATGGCAGTTCGCCCAAATTAGCACATATTTTCAACTTCAACAACTCTACGCACGTAGTTCATTCCCCTACATTTATATACCCCCATACGTAACTTGCTAATGAAAGTGATGATGCTATAAATTCCATCAACCCATTATAACCCAGTGTTGCTTCGAAGTAAAATAAAAATGCATAAATTGTTAGCTCTATTCTGGAACATTTTAAGCTACGTGTTTTTTCGTTCAGTAAGGTTTAATGGCAAAATATGTAGAAGCCACAGTAATTATGACTGAGTAGAAACTTTTTGCATTTTTGAATTGAGAAGCCTTGAAATTTAATTTATCCCAGAAGCGTTTGATGGGGTTAATGAAAGGTTTAATGTCATAAACTCCTCCAAATCCTCCAGTTTCATCCTTTCTCTGACCATTATTTTTGGCCTTCAATGTCCTCTCCTTCATTCTTCCGGTCAACCGAGCCATTTCTCCCACCACTTCGCACTGTCCTTTCAGGCCATCTTGTACCACCCACACCAAACCCCAGGAGAGATAGTGTTTGGGGCTTCGCGCGTTCCCTTTCACTTCCCATCTCCTCCTCTCGGCCCATCGCATTTCGGGGCCCTCCCGAAAAAGGCCCATCCATCAAATTCCGTCCGGGCCAAAGGGCCAATCCATCACGGCGAAGGCGAGACCCGAACGGGGATGGCTCACTCCTCCTCCTCCTCCCATTACTTCGCTCCGACAAAACTAAGTCTGTCCTGCCCAGATAACCGCCTCCTTCCTCCTCCTATCTTTTTTACGTCTCTCTCTCGTCATGCGTTTTATCGCGAGCACGCATTCCGTGCCCGCTCCTTTTCCGGACGACCGCTTTCGTGAGTTTTATTCCCGCGAGAAATCCGTGTGCTTCGGGATGGATTCGGTGTCGAGATACCGCCAATATGCGTTGAGTGACGTAGGGATGTATTAATAGATTTATTTACGCCTGAGGCAAACCAATAAAAGCTTTCCCTTAAAATAATCACACACGATGTGAAATAAATAAGAATAATGCAGAACATAAGGGGTACTGATGCCTTCATCATGTCAATACGGGTAAAAAACATTTTAGTGTCACGGGCCGATGTAACGGCTTTTGCTTCACGGTCGAAAATTGCCGATATATCGACTGGACTGGTTTTTAAATCATAATAAGTTCATAAATTTTGCTTTACCCTCTATCCAATGTATTAGAAAATTATAGCAACACATAATTCATTTTTAGAAAAATAAATTATTGCATTGATATCTAAGATATCATAATTTTTTCAGAAGGTGCTTACAAAATTCATCAATTTTCGTTAATATTTAAATCAAAACTTCAGTTAAGTTTTGATTTTTGTATTTTTCCTTCGATATTTTTTTAGAAATAGAAAATATGTAACCATACAAAGCAATGGATTACCTCCCTTTTTGCCCGTTTAAAATATTTTTTAAATATCAGTAAGCCCGTAGATACTTGCCGAAGGAGCCGTAAAAGTTGGATTAGATGCAGATACAACTGAAGATGAGTTGATGACGTTACGAACTCATGTTGATGGCTTCGGTATCGAGGTACCGCATATGCGTTGAGCCATTCAAATGAGTGGTAGGAATAAACCGAATTATTTATTCCTCGCGGTAATAAAAGCAATAGTTTTTTTAATATTTAGAATTAATACATGAAATGGGATAAAAACATATAATGCTGAAAAAATGGGAGTTACTGAGGCTTTTCCTATGTTTGCCTCTGATTTTTGTGTTTTTTCTCGATTTGTTTTGAATAATGATAACTAAGCCATCATACAGATTAATTGCTTGTCTGCCATTTCACTGCGTCACACTTTTTTGTGAAATATCAGTAATCTCGTAGATACTTGTCTAAGGAACCATAAACGTTGAACTAGATGCAGGTGCAGATGCGATTGTAGATGAGTTAATGACGTTACGAACTCGTACTGATGGGTTCGGTGCCGAGATACCGCCAATATGCTTTGAGCCTTTCGTATGAGTTATGTGGGGATGAATAGATGGATTTATTTATGCCTCGTACCAACCAATAAAAGCCCAATTAAAAATATATAATCTACAAACCATGGGAGATAAATAAAAGTAATACAGATAATAATGTACACCGAAGAGTTTACTACGTTAACACGAGTTAAACCCTCTTGGTATCAGGGCCTATATATCGGCTTTTGCTTCACGGGTTGATATATTGGCTTTAGCGAGGACTAAATTAAAATCATGATTAGTTAATACGTTATGTTTTTTCCTTCATGCAATATATAAGAATACTGTTACCAACAGATTATTGCTTCCTTGTAAAATATAATAATGTATAACATTGATATCTAAAAGTGTAACTTCATATCGTATTTTTTCATTAAACGCTACGTAATTTTTTAAATTTACCTGGCGCTTTTCCCTAGTAACACCTGTTAGTGGCACCGAGAGGGTTAAGCTTTCATTTGTGTATTTTTTTCTCGGTATTTCGTCGAATAATAAAGAGTATGGCACGATGCAGAGCACTTGATTGTCTACCTTTTTGTCAGCTAAAGGTTTTTGTGAAATATCAGAAATCCCGAAGACACTTTCGCAAGGATCTGTAAAAGTTGGATTAGATACAGATGCAATAGCAGATGATTTGATGACGTAACGAACTCGAGCTGATGGTTTCGGTGTCGCAATACCGCCAATATGCCTTGAGCCTACGGATGAGTGATGCGGGTATGAATAAATGGGTTTATTTATATCTCGGGGCAAACAATAAAAGATCAAGTTTTTCTTCAAAATAGAATTAACACTTAGAAATAAACAAAAATAATGCAGAAAATAGGGTGTGCTTACACGTTTGCAATGTTAACACGAGTTTAAGCTTTTTACTTTTGCATTTTTTTTCGGTATTTTATTGAGCAGATTCTTCATAAAAAAAGTGGGAGAATCGGAATATTCTAAAGGGTATTTCCATTGTAAGCCTTGGAACGACTGGCTAATAGCTGCACAATGTTTAAACGTCAATTTACATGCCTCGTAAATCGAATTGGCATAAAAATGTCAAGAAAATATGTAAATATCTGCAAAAAAGGACAGAAAAAATCTTGGACTCCAGGCGAGCTGATAATTAGCTTTTAGTAAATACATCGGGAGACTTAAATATCCGATGGCCTATGCAAAGACCCATATACTTTCCATTCTTTTATTTTCACAATATTTTTCGTGACTACCTATTTAACTAGCGTCAAAGAGGAAAATGAGCTTAGCCATGTAGGGATAGCTAGTTAAAAACCTTGCTGAAATATCCGACACTTACATATATTTGTTGATTTAGTTACCATATTTAAAGGATATTTTTGCCACATTCGGGATGGAAATATGCAATTAGATTAGTTGTCACAGCAACCATCCATATTGCTGTTAACTTTTTCGTTTTCCTGAAGTGTGTTTCATTCGGGAAGTAGGTGATCGGCAACATCGAGAAATTCTTCGTTTGCATGGACCCTTTTTCGCCGTGCCGGGAGTGCTTTCCTTGAACGCCTGATTGGCCTATTTTTTATGCATTGCATGAATTCTTCATGAGCCAAATAGCCATTTGAGAAGTATATATGCATAAGGTATACATGCAAGGCATACATGCATGCTCGTTTCACATATTGTCGCTCCTCATTCTTCTCAGATGAGCCATTTGTATCCGGTTTTTTATTTTCATCGAAAAATACAATTTATTATTTTAATTTATATATTTATTATTTAACCACAATATTTTTGCCATTCTTGGTATATTAATACAAATAGACAACCTACATCTCTTCCTGAATGCATGGCACTACTATTATATACCTGGATTTATCCATTTCTTTTATGTTTTACTTTATGATTTCGGACATCGCCAATATCTTTTTAAACGTAGTTTTTTCTTTCACTTTGGGCGGCAAATCAAAAGAATGTTTAGAGAAATAAACAATCAACTGCGGCATGAAAATAAGACGGCATGGGGGGCCTGTCGGAAAAGACTGCGAGGAAATGGAAACATTTTGGAAGGAAGGGGTAAGCGCATTGCATATTTTTTCTATGGCCTTTGACCCCCATTATGACTTTCAGAGATCAAAAAAATCTGTTATACGGATCTATGAACTGAAAAACTGACTTTGGCACCCTTTAAAACATATGGTTCGACACGTTGGTCGTCATGACGGCCCGACGCTTAACTCAATGACCTTTGACCCCCATTGTGACCCCCCTCGGAGGTCAAAAATCAACAATATGGATCTATGAACTGCCTAACCGACTTTGGAACCCTTCAAAACCTATGGTTTGACACGTTGGTTGTCATGATGGCCGGGCGTTTAACTCTATGACCCTTGACCCCATTTTGACCCTCGGAGGTAAAAAAATCAACAATACGGATCTATGAACTGCCTAACCGGCTTTGACACCCTTCAAAACCTATGGTTTGACACGTTGGTTGTCATGATGGCCCGACGTTTAGCTCTTTGACCTTTGACCCCCGTTGTGACCCTCGGAGGTCAATAAGTGAATAATACGGGTATTTGGACAATACCAATGACTTGGGCACCCGATAAAACCCATGGATCGACAACTTTGTTCATATTCTATTCTTTTTGTCACCCGGTTATGACCTTGACGGTGACCTTACTGGGTCAACGGTTGAATTTTCGTAAATAAAAGTGTTAATTTCGGGTTTCTCGTGTCCGAAAACCTAAGAATTGACATATTGGTCAATGAAATTCAGACATTTTTCTATCTCGATTTTTTTAACATTGAAACCCCATAAGGCAAATTCAAATTTTTGGTTTGGACCCAAATTGTGAGGTCAAAAGGTCAAAATTTTAAAATTTCGCTTGCACCCAACAAAACTTAGGACCTTTCCCCATAAGTGTGCCAATTTTCATGATAATTGCTCGATGGAAAGTTACTAAAATTACAGGTCAAAAATGACACACGACCCTTGGGACAGTCTGTATTTCCCTACATCAATGCGGAGAATCTATACAAGCTACGATATCTTTTTTGGTATCCTATGCCTGGAAATTTATTATTAAAAATATGCTAATGCCTACATTTGAAAAAATAAATTTCCAAATGTGGAATAAATTGAATCATTGATGTTTCACAGCATTTAGTCTTATTTTCAAAGTAATTGCATGCATTGATATCGCTCATTCCTTGATAATAGGCTTTCTATAGTATCGGAACGAGGAAAAATCTGGTGACACCTACATCTCCCGCAATATTTCCCACAATGCGTAATGTAAGCGATATGATTTGATTTTTGAAGGTAACCCGAAATCAATGTCGGATGTTTCATTCAATTACTGTGCCTAGCATAGGTACTGAGATCAGTTCCATGCGTAAAATTTAAAGCTGGAATGTCTATTCCCGGGAATTCTAGCATCACACTAACCCTAATTCCAATGCTTTACACCCTTGAGCTATTGCTTATCACATTATTTGACAACATGAATATTCTGAAGTGAATTCTCGTTCTTATACTTTTTTATCAATTCGAAATGTGCAAGGAATAAAGGAATGAAGACATTTGTTAATTCAGTAGAGATAGATTATTCCAAATGCTTAGCTATGGTTTATCGCAAACAATATTCAATATTATGGTAAAATAATCAGATTTAAAATATGAAGTTGGAGAGGTCTCTTGGTGAAAATAAAATCTTAATTATTTTTTAGGGAAAGGGCCAAACAGCAAGTGATTGAGGTACACTTAGCTACTGAGCTACACGCAATTACATTATTTGTAATCAAAGGAGCATACAATGCATTACCCTACAAATATTTATTTTATGGTCAGTGATAACCCCTTCAATATTATGAGAATATTAGAACTTCAGTCAGATGAAGAAAAATAGCTATGTGTAGAGCAATAGAGTAATGTTTTTTTAGTGTGTGCAACATAAAATAGATCAAGCATGAGCCTGCTGAGTAACTTATGATTAATTGTTCTATTACGCATATAATGGATTGAGTTGGGAGTCTCATTTATCATGAATAGCTTTCATTAGGGTCACCATGATGTTTTTCGACTATTTGAAAATTAAACGAGAGCTACTCTTAAAACAATAGGTTTGTAATGTAAGACACTTTTATTTAATATATGTATGAATAAATTGCGTCATTTTTACAGTTTAGAGAAAATTCTCATCCGTCTAGAACTTGGAAATGAACGAAATTGTTTTCTGCATCAACAAATGGTGAGATGTTGTTCTTCTACCGCCTATTTTCGCTTTGCATTCTTCTCCGTATGGCTGCGATATATAATAGTATTGTTTTTTATTTGATCGTATCCTTCTATTGACTGATTAATTTTCATTTAATTTTCATTACCTTCCATTTTTGCAAACACTCGAATTCATCTTTCCCGCTCCATTGGACCATATTCCCCGCTACGAGCTTCTCTTAGTAAACGACTCCGTCCCGAGAGGGCCGGCCCCATACGTCGACTAACCGAGGCCTCTGGCGGACAAATGTAAAACTATTGCGTGAATCTTTTAGACCGCGGGAAAATACGAGGAAGGTTTTTGAACCAGTTGTAGCGAAGGGATCGAAGATCCAGCAAATATTTGTCCAATTTTCCTACGATTTTTTATATTTACACGGTGCTGTTGGCCTATATTTTTTGAGTTTTAAACATCACCATCGTTTTCAATTTCGACCAGATACGTGCCTTTAGATTTGCGTACTTATATCATGAATACTAAAGCCTTGAGCGTAATGAGAACCACATCAGGTGAGGTAAATGCTTGTTCATATATTACTGGCATTACCTTACTTAATTATAGAGAGGTTTCTTGGGTTTTCCACCGGGTAGTTTGCTCAATGCCTCCCACATTGAGCCAATTACCCGTTGGAAATCCCGGGAATATTTTCCGGACTTAATACGCCGGGGAAATCTTTGATCTTACCTTATTTATTTGCATCGCCATAATAGGAATTCCAAGGTATTTATATACCAGGAACTCAGGGTGAGATGCTTATTCACTTTGACAAAATAATACTTAATCGTATCCTCTTCAAAATAGGAAAGTGATTCCGAGTGGAATTTTTGATGAAATATTGGCAATTCCACAAGTATGAGTGATAAATTAGATAATCCAATAATGTGATTTTTTCAAGAGTGAATTTTTGCCTTTGTTACTGGTAAAAATCGAATTAAACAGTGAAATATAGGCATAACACTCATATTTGTACATGTTTTTTCATTTGTGTAGTGAGACAATTTGTACTTTATTGGTCAAATACATTTTATGTTTACCGCATTGTTTTTTTCTGTGACACTGATTTATGTATTTTTCTCTATTCAGGTAAGAGATCATCTTTCAACCGTCAACTGGTGATATTGCCGTAATCATTGAATGATTCAGGTGACATTTTTTCACAGAACTGCAAAGGCTTATTATAATTTTAAATTTCATAAACTACTTGAAAATCACTTTTTAAAGTGAGACAACCGTTACTCGTCATTGATTTATTGTGCCTCTTATTTTTCATGGCAAGAGGCTTGATGGCCAAGGTAATTCGTGGTGAAGGATGAACGTTAAGGGTGGCTGTTTATTTGTGTCTGATAATGGTCTAAAGTGATGCAAATTAGCTCTATAAATATTTATGACCTGTCCTTAAATAGTTTAAATAAGAAAAGAGGCAACTTTGTTAGGAATACTAGGTCATATGAATCCAATAATTGCAAATTTCACTTTTTAAGTGCTCCAAGTTCCAGCATAATTTGCTAATTTCAGGATAATTCATATTTCTACATAATATGCGATTCATAAAACATGAAAATAATCCTACATCTCTTAAGATAATCGATATTGATTGCTCATATGCACATGATTATCGGGAGATTTAAATCTTGAGGGTTTTCTTAAAATGATTGATATCCTCTGAGCTGCTTCAGAGAGGCGGTATTTTAGGCCTTCGATTGCCACGTTTTGTTACGTATATTTAAATGTTTAATTTATGGAAACGTTTGAACCGGAATGATCATGACTTATGCATTCAAAGATATCATCCCATAACTCAAAGGTCTTTCTCCCACGTCATTTTTCCTCCTTGATCACGTTTTTTCTTATAACGTCCCTCGAGAAACGAACCCATACCTGACAACTAATATTCATCGCCTGATCCATCATACGCACCTTCGTTTAAATTATATGGTTTGATTTTAAAATTAGGGCTTAAATATTTCCGTGATTAATCTTCTTGACGGCAGTAGTCTGAAAGGAGTATATCCTCCGCGTGGATTAAAGCAATGGGGTGATTTCTCGCCGCGCAATGTGTAAATTCGCTCAGTTCTCGTTAAAATGATGGACGAGCGTACAATTTAGGTGCTGGAATGGTCCCCTTCGACCCATGTGGTTATATGTTCCCTCTCAGCGCCGGTCTCGGGAGAAAAATGGAGGAAAACATGGAGGTCATTGTAATCGCATGTTCAACCGCCAGGACATGCAGCTCGCGTATTTTTTTCCTTCCCGTAGTCCTATATAATAATACTTTATGAATCATCTTTCTACCTTCAACTGGTGATATGCCCAAAATCATCGCATGCTAAAAAAATCAAATTAAAAAATACCAGTAAATCACCAGAGAAAATACCAGTTAAGAATTTAAAATAGAGTGGTTTCCTATTATTTTTTTACTGGCTAAATCGAAAGATTATTACTCCTGTAGTACGCATTTCACGCTTTTAGATTGTTTAATGACGATATCTATTTTTCGCGATTAAACGAAAAGTGAAAAATTTCAAGCGCGCGAAAACGCGACGGCTAAGTAGGAATGATGGGAAAAAGTCCGTGTGACGCATTTCTGGTTCCCTCTCCCGCCTTGTGAGGTGACCTTGGGGCGAGGCTTGAGCGTTGATACGACGCAGGCTGCTAGCAGGTAGCTGAGTACCCTGCTAGTAGGTAGCGCTTGGCTTAAATAAGGATTATTAATACCTTATCAAACGAAGAAAACTTTCAGACCATTGGCAGTTTTAATATGTGATTATTAAGAGACGTTTCCCTGAGCTCTGTGCCTCGTGCATGCATTAGTAATCTCAGACGATGTAAAACTCCTATCTACTGGTATAGAAACTAGATCCCTGAGACGTCACATGGAGTGGCATCGCATGGGCGCCAATGTGGCCTTTTTCAAATGAGGCTAAAATTGAACGTTGCCATTCGTCTAAACTGGGATTTCTTAAACCAAATAATTTGTATATTATGAATACAATAATGGTGGGTAAGAAATCGCAATCAATAAATTTAGTTTTCTTTGATGAAGGAAACTACCCTATTGGGAAGATGGAAGTTTTTGAAGAGGTCCATTCACATAAGTCTCTCCTATTGTCTCTGTGCCTTGGTTATTGGCTGTTTGCACAAAGTTCATTGTCATTATTAACCAGGTGTTACATCATCACCTGTAATACCTTTTCAAAGGCTAATAGTAATGCTATTCAGTATTTAATTGTGTTGCACGCAACTGTATTTATTTGTAATGAAAGTTAGCTGATTGTATGGAAATGTAGAGAGAAAACATATTATAATCCACAAAAATTATTATTTTCCGACCCAAATTTCAAGTATAGAATGTCATCGATTTTTAGACATAAAGTTTTGGAAATTCTTGAAGAAATATCGTCTACATATTCTATATCCTTGAAACTGCAATATGGATTTGGGCCATAAATATCAGCTTTTGTATGATGATACATATCATATATGCTCATCATTACTTTCATAGCTTTCGACCATTTTCTCTTTAAATTCAACTGCGCATAAATTATTACAAAGCGATCGCTGTAGGGACAACAAATAAGCCAATTTATTTAATGAATTCAGTGTATGGAAACCATGAATTTAGTTTGTAAATCCAGGAAAAATTGATAAAATCGGTGTTTTATTCGCTCTCAGATTCTTGAGAATAATTAATTAAATTGAAAATTTCTCTATGCTTGCATTAACTTTCAAAAGATCAGCATTCAAAAGTTCATAAAATTAGTATAATGCGGAAATCCTCTCCATCCAGTACAATCGTAAAAATAACACCATTTCACTTATAGAACATAGTCAAAAGTAAGAGAATTTTTCGCCTTGATCACTCGGAAGGTGCATTTAATCATATTTTTTACCACGCTTTATTATACTCCCTTTCTTGTTTGTTCTTCCGGGAAAAATCTTGCAACGTAAAATTTAGACAACTTTATGGTTAACTAGAGCGCTGAAATATTCAGGATAGCTCTGTACTGGATGATAATGTAATGTTCTTACACCTTTACCTCGATAGGAGGAGTAACATCTTCTTATACATAAAAGAAGAATGTATATATAAAAGAAAGTCGAAAATCGTGTTAGTTAGAACACTTATAACTCGAGAACGGCTGCACCGATTTCAATGAGATTTGGTTCTTTGGATTCGTCTCACGCAGGGTTAACATATAGGCCATTAAAAAAAGGATAATTTCACAAAAAAATTCATCTCTTTCCTATGGACATGCTTTTAGGGGTTATAGTAACACAACAATTGATAAGTCGGTCAAAACTACAAATTAAATAATTTGTTTTGTATGGTAAAACACTTTAATAACTGAATTTAGTAACAATATAACATTTTAATTACTTAATATATTCAAAATATTAATTAAATTGAAATTACATTTTTAAACTTTAATTCGAGCTGATTGTAAGCCCAGCCGTGGCCCAGCTCGAGTTGACACTTCACTACCGTGTTTGTAAACAAATATCCAAGCAATTGTTGACAAACGGTAATGTCCGTGTTCCTGTCGAGGAATCGAGTAGTTTTAACTCATTTCCTTGGAATGAATGCAAATTAGTTTTAGCGGAAGGTGAGATCATCAGCAAAGAGTTCCAGAATATGATTGATCACCAAAAGAATCAAAGATGGTTGGTTTAGCGAGCAAGAACGAAGATGTGGATGACTAAAACGAGGTAAATTCAAATAGTTCGTACTCTGCATGGATTTGAATCTTTACAAACGAAGACGAAATCACCAACTATCTATCTGAATATTTTAAGTCCTTGGACGTACCTGGCTTACCAAGGCACGATTTACAGAAAAATTTAGTTTCTGTGCTCATGATCTTTCGAAGCCTAAACCAACCATAACTATCCAACGGAACGTGTGTGATCATTAAAAAATTGGTGATAAATTTGATTCACGCAACTTTACTCAAAGGAAAATTCAAAGGTTAGGTAGTCCTCATTCCGTAGATTCCATGATCTCAACTCATATGCCCTTTTGAGCTTAAACGTATCCAATTTCAAATTCGTTATGCATTCGTGATAACGATTAAAAAATCGCATGGTCATTCTTTCAGTTTTTGTGTTGTTTGTGCTCATGTGCTAATGAAAACCCATGATTTTCTCATGGTCAATTTAGCGTGCTATGTTCACGAGTCGATAAACCATCCTCTGTATTTCTTCCTTCGCTTCAAGTGCGTAGTTAGGATAGGGGGTTTTGGGCGCAGCTAATACCACGGGTCTGTAGGGTATATAAAACTCGCTAAGGTAAGCGGGAAGTGTGGGGGCACTTCCCCATACATTTTTTAAGAGAAATGGTTCAAAATAGTGGGTTTTGTGGCTGTGTGAATAGTTTTTTTTTTTAAATTCTCTAAGCTCTTGGGGGGGGGGGGGGGTTATCCCCCAAAACCTCCCCTCGCTGCGTCACTGCTTTGCTTCGCTATATTTATTTAGCTTCATCCGCTTCATCTTGCGCCTGATAACAAAACAAAAACTGTTGTTTCTCAGAAGGTGCTTGACGCAAGACATTAAACCCGAATGTGTAGGGCTCACCGTGGTGCGTTTACGCATGCAGTACGTTTACGCAGTGCATTTTTTCCAAACAGAGATACTAAAACTGGCGCGCCTTAAGTCATTTAATGCGAATGCTGCTTCCTAGGGGCTTTTCTTGCACGATTTTGAGCATCAGCCAAGCGTCGGTCTGGGGTCGTGTCAACCTGCCCCTTGAATGGGCCAAGTGTATGCAACAGACTTGGACCTAAAAACATTTTTTTACAGCTAATAACGCAAATAGCCAACAACTGAATGCGTATAATTTTTATTTCATGAACTGCTTTATTAAACCACAATGCCCAAAATTTCTTAAGCTAAAACGTAAGAAAATTTGTTGAAAAAAATCCGCGTAAACGTGCTCCGATTCACCCTATGTAGATTCAATAAAGAAAATGTCTTTCTGACAAGCAATTTTGGTACTCATTTACGTAGTTTTATTGAATTTGTATCCGTATTTTATTATAATAAATTAAACAAGATTAAAAACGATACAGCCACTCTTGATTTATAAATGGTGTAAGTAAACTGTAAGTTCATTGATTGTTAGGCGGTACGAAGTTCGCCGGGTCAGCTAGTTCAGAAATAAAAATTAAATGTGGAGTTCTAAAAATGGCCACTTGTATCCAATGAAGGCGGTGCAATCACAGTAGGTGAATTAAAGCATTTGGTTTGTAAAACTTAAAGTACCTGTATATTTTTTATGCTGTTTATCTTCTTAAAAGCCTTCTCTTTAGAAGCCTTCAATTTATCATTCTTAATATGACTTGCTTTGATAATTGTACAAAGCTACAGAGAATTTGCGACTTTGCATATAATCTCTGCCGTCTCTATGTTCCAATCAACAATTGAACTAAAAAATTTGCTAAAACGCTATTTCAAATTCTTAGGAAGAAGTTAACAAATTGAATTTAGAGATGATAACATTTGAAAGAGAAAGTGAGCAACTGCATAGTAATACCGTGTGTTAGGACATCAGTTTCAAGGCATCAAACAATGTAAGTTGGCAATATGAACAGTTTAATTAGAATACACTACGGAGATCTTAATGACACTTGATGAAACTGTTGCATTAGTTCTTGAGATCTCTTGTCAATTTAATACACCACTTAGACCACTTTGAAGTAAGTTATAACTTTGGCCAAATACAGTTCCAGTATTCTTAAATTCTATTGCTAGAAATACTTTGAGCGTGCAACCAAAAAAAAAGGAGTTAACCTCTTGACACGTTTATACGAGATGGCAACGTCCTTCTTATGCAAAATGACATCAGAATTCTGAAACAATATTTAACCAATGAGTTTAAATTTTCTATTGAAAAGGGTCAACTAGATCTAGTAATTCTTTTTCTGGTTGAGTGTAAAAAATCTGCCTTTTGCTTCCACCAAAATTCCAAATGAAAGAACTAATACTTTTGATTATCTGCCCGATAATATCTGGAAAACTGCCACATTAGCATTTGAATAGCCATTCACACCCAATCGATGGCCAATTTGGGCCAATTTTCCACTTACCATACACTTCCGAAGATTGATGGCGCGTGACGTGCCAAAAGAATAATCGTACCAGAATCGGCTACCTGAACCCTCCCCGACAGAGATGACATATTCTGGCTCGGGGAGAGAAGCTTCATTATTACTCAAAAAACTTTTTCCAAAGATGGATTTGCAATTAAATCACGAATTATATCTACTTTTCCCCTAATATTTCGGAGCAAGTTGCTTCTACAAGCATCTTGCGTAGTGAATCATTTTTTACGACCAATTTTGGCTGAAGATAATTACTTGTGAATGCTAAATGTTGCAATTGTTTAGGCATCCTATTATATAACTCAACATATGAAGAGTATTTCCTTATGCTTACCTGAAATAAATCCGAGGGGCCATGTTAATAGCCAATCGTATAAAATTCAATCCCATTTTTCTGCCATTATTAAGAGCAAAAACAATTGAAGATATTGATTCAGAACTGAAACACATTGGAAATGGTAATTCCCATTTCTTAGTTCTGCAAGGAAGATTTGTGCATTGACTAAAATTAGCGATAAGGAGTTGGAGAAAATTAGCGAAGTACTTTTGGCTCAGTATATGTACCTAGGATGCCAGTATAAATAAGTCTCGGGAAAAGGTTTTAGTTTAGAAGATAGGTATGTACATCCTGGCCTATCATTTTTTTATGGAGAGACTCCAAATAGTTATTAATTTGTTATGTACTTGAATAGTCAATTTGCCGAATACTCAATTTTCTCCTACATGAACTGTCTATATTCGTAATTGTTGAATAATCCGTTTACTTTATGCACTAGAACTATATTTGGGCTACTAAAACACAAACAAATACCTGCATGTTATTCGACACTGCAGACCCTTATTGCTAAAATAAAAATTAGCATTATTATTTCATAAATTCTAGGCCCAGAATATTAATTCCTATCTGAAAACTGGGGATCAAATTGAATTATAAATTTACGTAACCACCCAAAATTCACTGAATGTGTGGTTTATAAGCCTACAGCTTCGTATTCAAATTCGTGACGCGGTACACTCACCATGTATTACATGATGTATTTCCACACATTCTTCAATGAAATTCTGTGAAAGTGATAAAGGAGGGCGTTTTTCTTATTATTATTATTAATATCGTAGTATTGTTTCTATTGCCGGCCTCGGTGGCGGCGGAGCAACGTTCTCGCCTGCCAAACAAGAGGTTGTGGGTTCGTGTTCCGCCTAGATAGGTTCCCCAGTCCTGGGAATGGTTGTTCGTGTACGTTTATTTGTTACATTTGCTGAACACTCCGGCATAAAATGGCCAATAAGAGCTGTATCCGGTAGTTTGAGAATAAAATAAAATAAATAAAAAAATTCCTTCTGGGGAAGTCATCCTTTCAGAGCTAAGTGAATGGAGAGGATGTTATATATTTCCACCACATCAATTGCACTTTTACCAGTAGCAAGATTCACTATGTGGTAAAGAAAGTGGTCTAGTTGACTATATAAATATTGCCAGTAGGTTTATTGAAGTACATTGCTGTTACATTAGATGATGAAATAATGCTTTCCTGCATTTTTAGCTTACTCGCAATTGCTAAAACAAAAATTACCATCATTATTTCATATATTTCAGGCCCAGAGTATTGATTCCTATTCCGAAAACTAGGATCAAACTGAATTATAAATTGACGTAAACGCCCAAAATTCATTGAATATGTGGTTAATAAGCCTATAGTTTCGGATTGAAATTAGTGACGCGTTATACCATTCATACACGGCAGGATCAATCCCAGTCATGTCAAAAAGGCTACTTGTATTTGGCACCCGAGATTTCGTATCTACATCTACATAATACTCCGCAAGCCGCCTAAAAGCCGTTTGGCAGCGGGTCTTAGGACACCAGCCATTAGCACATAAAAAGGAAGTGCTCTAAGGAAATAACGACTCATTGATTTCTTTCTTTTGGCATCTGCCACTGCACGGTTTTCCTCTAATTTTTTTTCCTACATCCGTTCATGGGCACTTACAGCCCTTCTTCATATCCTTAACTCCTGTATATTTGACGGACACTGTCGTAAGCGATAGCTTCACAAACCTGTGTGTCTGAGTGGGTGTGTCCCACGAGGACTTTTGTTCCTTGGAACAAATCCGCGATGTTTGTGAGTGTAATTTATCTGGTTTTATATTTTTGTCTACTTCTTTGATGCGAGTGGGTCACCGGCATAAGAGCAAACTTCGCAAACCTGAGTGTATGTGTCGGAGGCGCAGCCAGGAATTAAGGCTGCGGGGGGGGGGGGGGTTTAGGTGCACTAATACCGGGGTGTGTGGTACTATGGAATACCAGCCAGGATAAGTGGTGGGTGCGAGATTATTTAATTGCGGAATTTTAAGATAAACGGTTCAAAATTGTGATTTTACGGCTTTCTGAGGGATATTTTATTAATCCTTCCACAATTCTATTCTATTAGTAATATCAATCCAATTAATAACCCGGTCAAATTAGCCCAAATAATAGGGGTACCCTTGCATAAATTGCCAACAAGCTGAAAATTTGCATGAACCTCAAGGATACCACTCTTATGAAATCCTGAAAAGTCCCCATCAATCCCGAGTGTGCAAAAAATTTTATTCAAGTTCAAAGGTCAGAAAAATGAGTTTTTTTGCATTTTTTGGCCAAACGGTTAGTTTTATGATAAAAATTGTCAGACCTAAATTGAAGATCAAAAAATTACCTATAAAATTGTCATTTCACTTATTTCTCTAAGATTTACCATTTCTGAGAAAAGGCCATTCGAAAGTTAGCTGGAGCTGTATTTTCCGTAATGCGCTCTCCGTAAATTATTGGACAGCTGCAGCTAACATTCGAATATCATTCTAACTTCCCACCCAACTACATTTTTGTCCAGCAATGTGTACGGCCTTTATTTTCTTTCAATTGTTCTTATACATTTATTTCCTCTTCGGTGAGTATATATCTATGTTTTCGCGAATAGCATTGTGTAAGCGAACGAAGGAGTATATCGATGGCTAAATTCTAATAACAGGTTTATCAAAATTTGGCCGGTCTGACTTAACTGCTAACTATGTTAATAAAAAAATAAAATTCAAGCAAAAAACAACTTTTTGTTTGCAAACGTATGCTTCTTTTTCAGTTTTATGTATTTTTGGTCTTTAGTGTCAATTAAAATTATATTCAATTAAAAAAATAATTCGTTTTTCTTTCTCCTGAAAAGTTTTGTGATAAATGTAAATGTATTTTTGAGATACGTGTTGTTAAAACTTAGCCATCGATGTGGGCCTCATGGGATTCCTTCACTTGGACTCTGCGGTACCCGAGACGCATTGGTGAAAGACGAATTTGTAAACTTTTTTCGCACCCTTGGGTGAAACTACTCGAATGTAATCATCAATAGTGGTTCCGAAGTCAATTACCGTACCATTGGCTCTCTTAATTCCAAAAAAGGAGCGATCGAATCATTCTACCGAGAATTCGGTTGGGGAAGGAGAGTGGCACGAGAAAAAAATAGCCATCACGTGTAGCAATCGGGCTGCGGGCGAAGAGAATGATGGGAAACGACCGCTGATCGGCGAGGTTTAAGATCGCAACTACCTCCCCACCTCTTCCTTTTGACTGGTTCAGCAAATCTCCGCGGTGAATGGGGGCGCCGGGGGCGGGTTTCTCAGGCTTGCGAGGCGTAATGAACTCTCTCAGGTGCACGTGAACTTCGCGAATCAAGGGTTTCCTCCTTATCATGCATTTTATGTGCTCTTAATAAAAACACCGCCATAATACGCCACGGTTAAATCCGGTTTAGTCGCGATTCGAATCCGATTCGTGGTTGCCGGTCAGTTATGCCACCATTACCGCCACAACGCCGGGATCGAATCCTGGCGAAGCCATATAATTTTTTCATGGCGATTTTCAACGTTGGTGTAAATTTGCACCCATGAAGGGGACCGCACACGAAGTTACTTGTTATATGCTGTGCTACATAAAGTTTTGAATTGAAAAACAAGGAAATGGTCTTCAATTAATTGCTATTTTTTTTCGTTTGTTCCGAAATAGTTAATACACCTCCTGTTCAAATCAATTCACATATACTTACCAATTTATAACTTTACTCATCCGGTCGTTGGCTACGTCTAACACCACGCTCACCGAAATGAAAAATGTTCTCTTCCAGGCTGCATTCTAACTTTCTCATTTATTTCTCTAAAATTCTCATTTATACGGGAAAATTCAGTAAAAATTCTTAAACAAGGACTGCAACAAGGGATATGTTCGCAGGTTCATCAACAATTTTCATATTATTTTTCTGCATTAAGAATAGCTTTCAATTTAAAAATATTCTTCAAAGCTTTTACGAGCTTTGAAATTGCTTTGGCATTCTTAGAACCTTCAAAATGGTTGCTAGTGCGATGTCAAGAATTTACAACGATGACTGAACGTGTTGTGTCTACTCCTTCTTTTTAAGTGAATTATGGAGAGATTTTTTTTGCTATTTTCACCGCTTATGGACACGATAGTTGAACACAAGTGATATAAAATTTCCTTTCCCATTGCTACTTGCTTGAAAAGCTAAAGCGTTAATCGACTTAGTCTTTCGTTGAATCTAACATGCACAGCACGAGTGTTTTTTGATTTTTTCCGTGCCAATAGGCGGCATTTGACCCTTGACTCTAATAGTAGCTGTTTGTTTTTACACTTTCTATGAAGCCTTTCTACTCTTCTCGTTCATCAGATCAGTAGAATGCCGTTTTTCATGCCGAGTTCGTTAAATACTTGGGGTAGGTAAGCACATACGTGAAGCATGCGAGACAGGTAACCGTAAACTGGGATTTGTAAAAAGAATTCTCGGTAAATGCCCAAAAAAGGTGAAAGAAATAAGCTACCTGACTCTAGTGAGGCCACATTTAGAATATGCTTCTAGCGTATGGGACCCTTACGAAATAGGACTAATAGCTGAAATCAATTCTATACGCCGGGAAAGCCTACGATCATTCTTCCATTTCGTTTCGTTTCTACATTTCGCTCCGGGGAACGAAACTATTGAAACTTTAATGTTTCCCTTGCCATCCCTGGTTAATATAAGACTGACCCGGTCATTGGCTCCCTCGACTACCACGCTTCCGTAAATCGGGCATCTCGCCGCGGGCGACGTTCCTAACGACGCGTCCCGATCGCTATCCCCACTGTGACCGATCCTTTTCAACTAGATGAATCCTTCTTTTCCATTTAGCCCGCCCATGCGAGCGAAGGAATGTATTATCCCGCGCCGAGAGTAAGTCTATGCAGCGTCCAGCCGCGGCATGGCCAACGGCCACGCAAACCGGGGTAACCCCGCTGCCAGCACCCCTGCTGCGCGGATATTGCGTTATGCCTGATATCCGCTTATTTCTCATGAAAAACCATCTTTACCACGCTCGCGCGGGCGATGCTGCAGGTGGTGATCTCACGCACTGCAAAACGTAATGAACATTTTATGCGAGGGAACACGCGCAGTGAGATGGCCGTAATGCAAGCAACTCGCAAACACACCTAGAGTCATAAATTCCGCCAGTCCTTGGGGGGATAATGATTCAAAACATAAAACACCGGTCATGTTTTACTAGTTATGTCTTGATGTTGTAAGCTGCTCGAATCACTCTAGTGTTCATATATTTCCGAGCCGGCCATCAAGAACGAGTCTGGTGTTTTAGTAAGTGCTATTCCTGGATGTCGGAGCAAGGGAGGAAATTCTTACACCTGGAGGACATTTCAAAGTTTTCTTGATTTTTATAAATGATTGCCTTGGAAAATAGCTGCAAGCTCTCAAAGTAATGTGATTGTAAGTCAATGCTTATCCTGAATAGTGTGAGAAAGCAATCGATTCGTAATTTACAGGTGTAGCTAAAATCAAATACATGTGCTGCTCATAGCATTAGCATGAAATTTCATATACGTGATTCTGAGCACTCAGGAATCGGCTTCCAACTGATATTTCCCCCTTTTTCCAGTGCAAAACTTCGATCCATGAATTATATATCTCCATAATTAATATTTATAATCCTTCAGAGTCATTCCATTGCCTTAGAATAACGTAATTCTTATAATTTGTTCAGTCACCTCCGAAACTAATGGAATAAACATCTTTCCGATCTATGTTGCTAATAATAATCTCTCATGTCGTCAAAGAACTGGACTTCATATGGTGTACGCCTCCTGTCCACGTGGTAATGCATTTTATTTATCCAAGGCTTAGAAAAAATTGTAAGTGTTAACTACGAATAGATCTATAAAAAGACTCGGATATAGTATAAAATTTGCGTAAATATGAAGAATGCTAATGCTTTTATTCACAAAAGTTAATTAAATCTCATTATTAAATTTAGTTTTAATTAATTAATATCTAATACTCGTCATGTACTCATATTCTTGGGAAACGAAATCATCCGTAAGGCCTGAATTTTCTTTAATGAAAAAGGAATCTTTGGTATCTAGTTTTCTTACCGAATACTTTTTTATGCATCAATTTTGAAAATGTAAACAACATTTATTGCAATTATGCCAATTTGAAGCCGCTGGCGTCTCTCTTGTTTGAGAAAATAATATCTTTGTTTTCCCTTTACTTCTCAATGATGTTTCCCACCGTAAGATATCCTCGGATTATTTATAGATTACGGTCACGTCATCAGATCACCGGATGACCGTTAGGGAACGTCGGTGATGATTCTGTACGCCTTGCAGGAACTTGAGACAACCGCTCATGGATCAGACGGGCGATAAAGCTTGGCCATATATGCCTCGCCATTATACGGATGTTTGTTTTGAGAGTTCCTCCGGAATACGCCCCGTGGTTTTGATCGTTTCCGAGTTACTTCGAGAGATAAGCGTTAATGGGCAGATGCGATTCGGGGCGAGAGCACGGACGGACGGACTGAAGTGGTCCAGACCATTTGAGGGGGGAGAGAGAGATTGAGAGGGGGAGGGGAGGAAGCTGATTGATCTGGAGGTGGGAGATGGAATGTGGTCCAGAGAGAGTTGGGACATCTTTAAGGGATGCTAACTGGACGGAGTAATGAAGGAGGTTTTGGGCGGTAGGTGGAGAAGAAAAAATGTTGAAAGGGGATGAGAAGGGCCGGAAGGTAGTGAGGGAAGGGAGAGACATGGGTAGACAAACCACTGCGGTACAGGTGGACCGGGACCTACGATGAAATACAGCTGCATATTTTTGAACAAAAAAAACGAAAAGTCTTCCCAGGCGTAATCCATAAGAATAAATCCTAAATTTAGTTCTCGTTTCATTCTGTGCTATTAACATTATGCACGATCTATTTATTCCTTTTGTATAAATATAAATCTGGAATTCCTGTAGATAGTGTAAAACAGACAATGTATTGTGTATACTATTATGTAACGCAATTTGAGAGGAAAGCAGTCACTTTTTCTTTTATTTCCTATGAATTTTCCCCATTTTCAATCATTGTTCTCATTTTTCAGTCATTTTCATTCAGTCACCTTTTCTTTTATACTTTGTAAACTTTCCCCTTTTTATTTTTATTTCTTTATTCCACTGAACCATCAACACCAACCACCAACCAACTTCCATTTCACAAAAACATTCGCACGGCATTTACTTGACTGCACTAACCTAAATATCTTTACGTTGGATGAAAATGGCCAAAATAATAGCTAAATTCATAAGAAGAAATTTGTTTAATAGAGTGCAGGAATGAATTTCACTGGATCACTCCGTCGTTCTAGTGTTAAGCTCTCTTTACCTTGTAGATGTTTTCTTCCGTTTTTAGATTACTCGCGAAGTATATTTATGCAAGAATTTCCACTCGTATCATAGATTTCAAAATTTGGTATGATATACCTTCCCATTTTGGAAATATTCCCTTTAGATAAATAAATATAAATTTAACCACTCCAGATGATCCTCCATATGTTTTTCAAGATTTCACTGTGCGACATAGTAATTTACAGTTTTTTTCTCTCCGTAATAACTGATTATAATTTCATAAAAGCACAATTTGGCGTAAAGATATTTTTATAGTGTATGAAATGCATTTATCATCACGATGTCATTTCTTCCGATAAACTAAGTATTTTGCATATTATAGTTGAAAATTGTGTTTTAGATATACAATTAATCATCTTAACTCATAGAGGAAATTCTCCATTGATCTTATCTGACATCTTGCATCACCCTCTTATCAAACTATTACCAATAGCTACTCTTGCAAAAAGGAGTTTGGAAGGAGGGTAGTAAGGGAGGGGAACATAGGTGGTCGAACCACTCGGCTGCGGGTGCACTACGGTCTACGACGAAGCAGTGAAAACAATGCATGGAATCACATTTGACACCACGTTTTGAAAAGATTAGGAAACAAACATGGGTAATATTCCACTCTCATTTCATATTTTAAAAAAATCAAACTGCGATTTTGGAAACTCATTGCCATACCATTTGAGCAATTGTTAAGTATATTCAGTGTTTTTCTGAGCAACGCTATATTTTGTGGAAAGAATCGTCAGTTTCTACTGTGAATAGGTCTTGTCCCTGTCTCAAAAGCTATGTGTATGCAACCGAAATAGTACAGATAGGTAAAATAACTATACATTACGTAGAACTAGAAGACTGGTTTTTGTAATATCACTTTTTGTGGCATGAGAATTTCATTTACCATCATTATGCATGCAACCTCCCGGTAGACTTCTATCGCAGCTACCTCTAGCATATGAGTATTGATTTTTTTTAATCGCAAGAAGAATCAAATAGTAAAAAGTAAACATTCCACCGACCTTTTATAACTTTGTATTTTTTCCTGCACGTATGGAATTGTCAAAAACTTCTCTTAAAAAATTAATTCAATATTTTCATAAATGTTACAGCTCGAGGCATAATAGCAGAAAGTTTCTCGTATTAATTCCTTGTAGGATATTAATGGTTGAAGTATTTTGCTCTTTAGATTGCATTAAAATCTCTTACAAAAGTTCCAACCATCTTTTTTGTGTGAATGTAATTATCATCTTCCCCCATAAATTGAGGACTTACTCGCATTATAATCAGCAAAGAGCAAATTGTACGAGGCTGAAAATGTTTTCACATACATTTAATTCTATTTCTACCGCGCGTTTGTACATTTTATTTTCTCATCTACATATTTTCCTTGGAGGAGGATCAGCTTCATCTTGATTTTGAATATTTTTATGAAGAAAAGTCTTTGTCCAAAATTAAACCACTTAAATCATCAAGAGGAATGTCAAATATAAAATTATCACAATTGTAAAAATTGCACTTCATAAAAATAGAAGAGTGGAAAATTATGTATGACTGCATGTTGCCACCTTAATTTTACGTTATTCTCGTTTTTTTTTCACTAGTTGTACCTATGTATTCAGTTTTACCATTGTCTTTTGCACTCACATATCTTCACTTGGGAGTCACACTTTATCATTAAAAAATATTGTATTTCAATATATATGCACTACTGCTCGCCGTACCCTCATTCAGAGGCCGTGTTAGTGGTTAAAAATATTTGTCAGATACAAATTCCAACGCCTCTTTCCTTATGTCATTCAATTATATTCTGCTACTTTATTTTTGTTTCGTACAATCCTTCGAGGATGACTGAATGAAATTATTTTTTGCTTCCATCCAAAAGGAATGGGGAAAGGCAGATCGAGGCTGTTGAAGAGATCCATTCGCTTAAGCCTGTCCGATTGGCCGAATAAGACGTGAAAGCGAATGAAAGTCGGAAAGACGAGATTGGTGATTTTAAAAAAGGGAGGAGGAATTAGCCAGCCGGAGGGACACAATTAAGGGTGGCGGGCGATGGTCCTCGCGGATGCCAGCAGATGGCTCTGCTTCTCCCTCCCCCACCCTCCTTAGGGGCCCTATCTCTCGCCCTTGGCGTGTTGACCAGGGACCAATCCCTCCTCCGCTCTGCATGGTGGCATCCGTAAGTGGAGAGGGAAATTTTTTTCGTGACTTCATTAGGCATTGAGTATTTCGTGAGGGCATCAATCATTGTTGTCATCCCCTTTCTGAGACTCTCCCGAGTGACCGGTCGATTTCGAACGTCTGTTTTCGATTTTTGGCCGCTGGGACTTGAGCAAAAAACTCATTTTCGAAACGGAATGGAAGGTTATTGTCCCCGCAAAACGTGAGGTAGTAAAGAATGACCTTTTCGTGGGAGAACCATCCTTTGGTATGGATTGAATTGATGGCGAAGTAGCGTGAATCGCTTCTCGGATTTTCACTAGTAATTCCAGGAATAAATTCGATCGCTAAATGATATCTTATTTATTTCTAAGAATGACACGCCGACGGCGTACATCGCACATTATCCTAGTTTCTTATACCTGAGCTAGAAATTTGATTCTGATATTGGTGTTCATTTCAATGCATGTATGATGTTTTTTGAGCTTTAATATGTATTTCCAGTAAATCAGCATGCTAGTAAAGTCGAATCATGTAAATCTATGGTTATATACATATTGGAGTAATTGCTCACAGCATTAATGCTAGATATTGTATAATAATATTTCAAAACAGCTCTCTCTAAAATTTTGCATGAAGCACATCTCTATTGGTAGACCCAGAGCGTATGGTAGTAACAACCAAATCCTTATCGCTTATCAGGATAGGTTATACATCATGAAAATAAACCGTAATAAATTCATTAATTACTCAGTAATTTCATTCAAACTTCCTATATTTGTCTTTCGATAAATCTTTGGAAATAAGATGATAGGTGAATAGATTCAGCGCCCTCATACCAATTTACCTCGTAAGCCCTCCTAGCCTGCCTAATAATCCTTTATCACTAATCTACGACATTGGCTGGAATTCGTTCCTAACTGGTAAATTACTCCAATAAGAGATACATTTATCTACGACATTAAGCTTTCGTGGAATACTGCAGTGATATGAAATTTTCCCATTAAGTTGTTTTTTATTTTAACTCAAATGAGCCAATTTAATCACAACCTATTAGAAAAGGGTGGACAGGACTGAATGGAGAGACTTATAAAAAAGAGTATTAAATGCATATTCAGCTCAAGAGTGCTTGTATCGCTGTTTTTAATTTAACAGGAACATGTTGCATTAAAAGCAGCATGACTCTGTTATTTAATAGAAACTAAAGTGCCCTCGGGGGAAATATAAACGAGAGCGTACTTCAAGCCTACCCATTTTATCATGCTAGGTAAGATAGCTGATTGTGTGATTCCTAAGATAGCGTATATATTTCCTTTGTCGGTTTCCATCGAACATTTTTCTTTTATAAAAAGAAGGAAAGGTATCAGGATCATCATCATAATTGGGCAACAATACAATAGCGACGTATTTCTTTCCTTTTAAAGCCTTAATAACCTATCGTATGTGACTCGTTCGCGGAATCCCTGGCTTTTCTTCCCTTTCACCTGTCCCTCTGCGATTGTTTTCATCAGCTCATCATGTCTCCTAATGTGCCCACATAATTTGTCGAGTTTTCTTCTTAAGGTTTTTAGAAGACTTCATGTTTCTCCCACTCTTCTTAGCACTTCCCCATTACTAACTCGATTGATCCATTTTGTCTTCGATAGCACCACATTTCAGATGCTTAACCCTTAACCGGTGACGTGCGGTCTGAGAGACCGCTGCGTTTCTAAAATTATGAATATTTTCAAAATTAATATTTCAAAATATCTATAACTCTCGTCAGCTTCATATTTTTGCATAACAAGGACATTCCACCCTTAAAAATTTATGTTCCTTTTATTAAATTTTGTAAATTTGAATTTCAATTCGATTAGCGGTCTGCAAGACCGTACGTCACTAGCATAAGAAAGCATCAAGAAAGGAATAAGCTGGATAAATTTCATAGCTACTTACTACTTACCCTTCCAACATTAACATTTAAGGCTTTTTTTTAAATCTGGTGACATATTGATGCATAAATAGAATAATTATAACTCAAGTGTTTTGGGCATTAGTTTTTTGATCCTGCTTCAAATCACAATTTTTATGACAAATTGGTTCGTATTGGGAGTGTAAAAATTTTAATATAAGTTTAAGAATAGTTAAGCATTCAAACAAAAATTAAACAAAACAATAAAAATGGCGTTGCAAAATTTTATAAAATATTGATTTGTTGCGGTCTCCAAGACCGTACGTCACTGGTAGTGTAACAAATATTTCACGTCACTGGTTAAGGGTTAAACTCTTGACTAAAAACTTGGATGTAAAAAAATTTTTTATTGATAATTCAATGTACTAACTTTCGCTTTTCCCCGCCGTATCACCGAATCAGGGTATGTAAGTGCTGTTCTTAGCCTTTAGCCTCTCCGCCATGAGCTATCTGTTCACATTTTCTTTAGGCGCAGCGGTAATTAGTCCCTCTATACTTGAGCAGCTGTACTGAGTCACGGTCGATAGATCTTCATAAGGCGTGAAGTGAAGCACTCGTTCCGCTTAATGACTGTGGGTGGTCCCACGGAACACGAGCGGGAGTTGCCAATTGCTGGGCCTCTGAATTAACGGGTCAAGAAGGTCTCAGGAGAGACAGTCGGTGACGTCAAAGGCCTCCAAACCCTTGGATAAATTTTTTGGAGGTACTTGCAAAGTTAACATAGAAATTTCTTCTTTTGATGTATTGCCTATTCGCGGGCCTTATAATGATGTTTATCTCTCATCGTTATTTTTCTCATACGTTCCGAGAATTCCGAGGATTGTAAATTCTGGGAATGCTTGATTTCTTTCAGTTTCATTTTAGTATTCGCCAGTTTTATTCCTTCTTTTATGTCATCGATTTTGATGATGCCTGAGAATTTACATCAATATAGTGGAGGCCTGAAATTAAGCCAATTAATTACCTAATAGCTAAAGGGGCTAATGCAATAGAGGCAGATATGAAGGAAAATATACAATATATGTAGGTCTATATAACTAGATTAAAATATAGGTATTTACCAATAGATTTTTTTGGTATTCTCTTGCAAAGTGTTGTAAATAGAGTGAAACTTATTGATCAAAAGGAGTGGTATCACTTTTGATCGGCTCACTTAATATCGCAGTTAGTAATGAATGAGTCTAAATTTATGTTTATCTAGCTTCCAATGCATTGATATTGATTGATATTCCTGCAGAAAGTTTTGGAAAACAATGCTTACACATCATACATTAAAAAAGACTTATTTATAAAAAATTGGCTCTATAGCATTTAATACGGCCATGTATGTAATGTATGACAATTTGCAACATCTATAGGTACTAAAATTGAAAAGGATCAGAAATGCTCCGTAGTGAGAACTTACATTTACTCTTTTAACGAAGGAATTGCATTTATAGAGATATACCTACCCATGCATAATCGGGAAGAATAAATAATTAGTAAATAAAAATGACTCCATTGGATGTTATTGTAACAATTTCCAATTTATCACATCAGTCAATGCGTTAAAGTAGATTCGGTAATATTTTTCGTATCAAGGTGGTACTTATAGAAATGTTCACTTTATAATTGTAGTTAGACATTTGATTATGTATGGAGTCAATTCTTACAATTATGTCACAACCAATGCCCTAAGTCTGTAATGATTCATTGTAAAATATTAAGCTATCAATACTGAACAACTTTTGTGGCATAGATTCAGAGCTATTGCACGGCTATAATAGTTTCATGCTGCCTTCCTTGGTTTTAGAGAGGTGTTTCAACGTTTTCTTCTTTTGGTATTTTCTATAATGAGATTCCTCCACCACGAGATTTCCCGAAGGCAGAGCCGTGAATGGTGGCGCGAGCTGTTAGGCACGTAGATTGGCGGCGCAGCGTGGCTGAAGAGGGATGACGGGGTGTTAGTTAGGAGAATCGGGGCTGAGTTGAGCGAGTCGAGACTCCCTCAAAGGCTTAAAAGAGGGGAGCGGGACGTCCGCCGCCGCCGCGGGTAAGTTGAATGCACTTGATCCAAAGAAGGGAGGCTTCGTGACTGGTTCCTTCCTCACATGTCAGCAACACGTCCGCTCACTGTACCTACCTTCTATCCTATCACCCGCTCTTGTCCCATTTGAGTTACCAACAAGGGCGGAACCAGGATTTTTTCTGGGGGTTGGGGGCACAAGGGCTTGACAGGCAAGCAGTCTCCTTTTATTTAAGGTAAAAACAGCATGGAACAATTACAGTGCGAAAAATACTTTTTATTTTAATTAATAATAAAAAATATTATTTTGTACTTAATTTAGCCGAAAGAGAATTTTCTCGGATTACGTATCATGTGACTGGTTGACCGGTCATACCGCCGAGGGAAAACTAGTTATCATGGCAAATAATCAAATTCCGTTGGTCTTAAAGTCTTAAAATTAATGAAAATATTCAGATGTTAAATTTTAGTATACCTACCGGCACTAGCTACACCGGGTGATTAGTAAATTAATTACTGGACGAAATATACATTAAATTTTAAGTAATAATAAAAAATATGAAATTATCATTTGTTAATACGAAAATATTAATATGCTACATATATAATAACACCAGTTTTTTTTATTTTTCCTTTAAATAGCTTATATTTGTATTTGTTAAATCGCGATCAATAGCAGATAAATCAAAACTGATTATTTTCATCTAGCTATTGTATGCTCTCTGTCACCTTAACGATTTTCTGTCCTCTCGCGTCATACCATCTCGAATAGCTGCATTCTTTTTTATTTTACTGGGGATATGACACAAAGGCCTGATTGAGAAGCGGTTTTCTCATATCTGGGATTAAAAACGACAGAAAATAATTACTGTACAAAATATACTTTTATTTTAATGCAAGAGTGATTGATATGAAAATATTGATATTTTGCATAAGTATATTATGAAAACAGTTTTCTTTTGTGTTTTTTAGACACCTAATATGTTTTTCATTATCAACTCGAAATCAACACCAAAATAAACCAGTACGGATTGTTTCCATATTTGCATGACATGCTCTCTGTGACCTTAATGATTTTCTGACTTTCGCGAAATACCATCTCAGATAGATATGGAATTTTTCCATAATAGGGTAGCTTCCTTTACCTAAAAAAAAAGAAAGGCACTGCTTGCGATTCGTTACCCACCATTACTGTATTCTAATATATACAAATTATTTGGTTTTAGAAATCCAAGCTTAGACGAATGTTAATGGTCATTTGGAAAAGGCAAGATTGGCACCAATGCGATTCCACTCCACGTGACATCACAGGAGCGCAGATGCTATACGAGTAGTCAGGCGTTTTAAATCGTTTGAGATTACCAATGCATGCATGTGGCATAGAGCTCAGGGAAATATCTCTTAATACTCACACATTAAAAATGCTAATGCCTAACACTTTTATATCGTCCTGTTTACTATTTTTCTGGTTATGCAGCCATGTTCACTCCCATTGATCATTGAACGTATATATTCATTGAAAGCAAAGCAGAAATTGACCGTGTAAAGTAATTAAAATATTCTACATAGTGGAAGACTCGCAGCTTTTCAACTGCGTCCAGTGAAATCTCAGTAAAGAGATGAATTATACCCCACTATACTATTTATCTATAATAATACCATACCTCTCACCTGAAGGACGCCAAATATTGAGTATGCAATTTTCTGGTGTATCTATAGTTCCTAAGCGCTCACCAATCAGTGTTTTACTTTCACTTCCTAGAAATTCATCTCGTGATTCGACACATCGAAAAAAACTTTACACAATACCGTTAAATATTTATATTAAAGTTATACAAATATTCAGGCATACATCATTTCTATAATATTTAAAAAAAATAATAATCCTATACCTTCTGTCCCCTACCTAACTCTGAGGAAGGTGGCTATACGCCACCGAAAATTTAGTACCTACTGTGAGTGTTTTTTTATCTTTTTTTGTGTTCTGCCCGACCAGGTTTTTTTTTAATGATATTTAAAAAATATATACATACCGAATGGTATCATCCGAAAGAAAATGAATCAAAGGTAGCCACCGCTAAGAAAACTATTTCGTGGGGTGGTCTGAAGCACCCCAGGCTACGCGAGTAGTGCTTTTGGAAGCAAGGCCCTCCTTGTAGTGCCTATCGCCTGATTTGACGTCCAATTAACGCCAGCGAAGCGCGCTTCATAATTTCCCTTCTCTCACGTCAGATCAGTCGTTCATAAAGCACCCGTCCCGTAACAGGGCCTATCGTCTCAGCCCGAGCACTCGGCGGCCGCCGTGCCGTGCCTCCCTCAGCCTATCGCCCTTATCTCCGAGGCCGCGAGTGCACTCCTTCCGCGATCCACTTCTTCGTGTCTGGCGCGCGGAAAACCACCCCCCTCGTCCACGGAACCCGATCTAACTTTCTTCCTCCTCGGAGTTCACCCAACGGAAGGGATCGCTGGGTTATTCGGCGTGCCGTATTTAAAATCCGTGACTTAATCTTAGTATACTTAATCCGTGAACCCCTATATTGGAAAGTAGGTAATGTCGTGAAAATTGAATTTGAAAATACACAGCCATAAAATATGTTTAATTATTTTTACAATCGAAGCAATTTTTTCGCTTAGACTATGTTTAAATTTTAATGGCTATTCCATACAAATATTGCATGTATGTATTAAGAAATGAATTGAATGATTCAAGCATATTTGAAAGCATTTTTTTTTTATTCTTTAGATAAAATAAAGATGTATTCTTGAGTGGAAAACTATTTGGAGAACTCATTCATGTACGGGTATCAAGAGGGCATCATTTCAATGAAATGAATGTGCTCTGAGGGCCCTCTTTTTCCCAACTAGACGAGAAACTTCCAGGATTTAAGGGTATACGTAGTATTTTGTCTTCAAATTAGGGCCAAGGAAAACTATCTCATGAATTCTTCTTGCACCATGTGGGTGCACCTCTTTTTCGCGTGGTCTTCGTTGCCATGGTGCAACGGATGTTCATTCCATTCTCAGTGAAAAAATAAGCGGACTTTGCTCGGCTGTTGTAAGAGCATGGTATTTGGAGGAGGCGTCGCGAATGGTACAAGCTTCTGAAGAGGGAGCGTAGTGTTATTGATAGTATTTAAGTATGATGAATATTTAATTCTACGTTCAGCATTTTAATAGGTCTACTTCCTATTCACACACCGATCAAAACTGAATTAAATTAAAGGGAGTAGGCAATAGCCCACATATGTGCAGAACATATATCGAATACATGTGTTTTGCCAATTCCGGAATTTGGATCGCACTAAGAAAACTGAAATGGGAATAGCTACTTCAAGCGATCGTCGCATTTTTTTATGGAGCCAGTGGTACTTCTGGCTGAATATTGTTGAATTTTTCTAGTAATTAAAGAGAACAATATTGGTTGCTTACGAAAAAATTGTGTAAATTATCCCATAATTATCACTGTGTAATCAAGTGTATGCCTTGTTTGAAAAGCATGCATTTTAGAGTGTAATTTTTAGACTCTTTAACTGAATGAGTATCTTGTAGGTTGTAGTGTATTGCAAAGTATTTTGTCTTTGATTTACATTCCTGGGATACCATCATAAGAATTTTATGTAAAGTATTCGTCCACCTCTTCTTATATTTTCCTCCGCCCTGGTGTAAAAAGATAGCCCCTGGAAGAAGTATCGTGAATAACGTATGCCCCTGAGGGGGATGATGTGTTAATGGTATATCTTCATTTATTAAAAGCAAAACCACCTTTATTTTCCAATTCACAGCTCTTTATTTTTTTTTTATATTTTTCCACGGCTCAATGATGAAATATATTAAGGAAATTGGGAGCTAATTTACACATGAGATACCAATATGTTAAATCGTTTTTCGCTAATCACAGAAAATGGCTTGCTATTGCGAAAGTAAAAGGGATAGTCTCTGCTTCATACATGTATGGAACTAATTGAAGGTTATCGTATGGCTATGCTTTTGAATTTTTTCTATTCTATTTTGATAAAAAAAATATGAATTAAAATTTAATGTATTAAAAAAATTAAAATTCTGATTTAACAAATGCTTTAAATATCTCAGTACGCACCCACTTGTGGGTGAACAGAACAAAAAACGTGATTTCTGTGTGTCCTCTAATCTCTCTGACCGAAAGAGTAACTAGTAGGATGGAAAAGGATAGGACACACGTAATATTTTGCCTTAAAATCAGGGTCTAGGAATTCTCATGAATTCGCTATATGCGCCATACGGGTGCACCACTTTTTCGCGCACATTCCATCCTAGGCATGCCGTAAGGGACGGGTCATTTCATTCTAAGTGATATAATATGGGAATTGTTCACGGCAGTGCTGTAAAAAGATGGTTCCTTTGGAGGAGGCGTCGTGAATGACGCAGGCACTTGAAGAGGGCGCAAACGTCGGCTTATTCATTTTTACGGCGACGGCCGCGCCTCCTTACGACGGCCGAGAGCGTTTTATAAAAACGGCTCCGAGAGGAACCGTAATAAAAAAAACATGTCTGCCCAGGTCCACTCTCGCGCGCGCGGATGAGAGCAATAAAGGAGGATGACTCCGCCGCACTGACTGTGCCATCCGTGGCTTTGCCCCCGCAGCTGCCGGCATCGCCGATCCACGCGAACAAAGCACGTCGCGCCTTAGTTATCGCGAAATTAAATTTAGCAAAGAGGGATTTAGTATGACTTTAGTCCAAGATTATGGCCGGTAGGTCAAGCACATAAAGATATGCAATAACTTGTGGTGATCTGAAATGGAGGATTTCCATTTACAAAGTTTGCATAAATACGTTTTTTGTGACGTTATCGCGAAATTAGTGATCACTCTGACTATGAAATTCTATCATCTGATTTAATCAATGTTCATTTGCCGAGCCAAGAGTGGGGACTGAGCTAATGAATTTCGGTACATTTTTTGCAGAGTTCGTCCAACTATAACAATGTTTATGCTGTGGATGGTATTAACATAAAGTCAACAGACGAAGTGAAGAACCTGGTAGTTACTATAACCTCGAACCTCTCGTTGGGTACATATATAAGGAATATTTGCGGCATAGCCCTGAAGAAATTAGGATTCGTCAAGCGTATTGTGAGAAGATTTTCGAATGAAAAAGTAAAAGAAAGGTGCTATTCCACACTCGTCCGACCGCATCTTGAATATGCAGCGGGCGGAGCGTATGGGATCCGGTGCAGAGAGACTTGATCCGCGAACTGAATAAAATACAAAGGAAGGCTGCGCGCCTCGTCAAAAACCGCTACGGAAGTACAGACAGCGTTACCCAGATGTTAAGCAAATTAGGCTGGGAGCCGCTGGAGATTCGGAGGCTGCGCGCTAAGCTTATATTGCTTGAACAATCAAGAATGGATATCTTTAAGAGCGACAAGGAGAACATCATATTAGAGTGAAGCTATATTTCCAGGTCCGATGGATGCGATAAATTAAGACAGATGTTTTGCCGAACGGATAGATATGAGAATTCGTTTTCCCTCCGAACCATAAAGGACTTTGAAAAATGCAAGTTGTAATTTCTTCCCTTTTTTGTGTGTAAACGGCTGTTGTCGCAACGTCCCCTGCCACACGCTTTTTAGGCGGCTAGCGGGGTATTATGCAGATGTATATGTAGATTTAGATGTCTCAGAATTCCCAGCTATGTCAAACTATGCCTCGGGATTTGTACCTTTCACTTTAGAATACGGCTAAACCTTCTTCCGATTCCTCTGCTGGATTCCAGTGTCGAAAACAGCCTCATTTCACCTCCTCTATGTAATGGCACGGTGTAGAGGCTATTGTGATTCACAGACTCAGTCAATTGCAGACTTGCGGTCGTCAGTTGTCTCTCGTCACTCGTCAGTATTCAGTCATAATATAGCTGTCAGCAGGTTTCGGAGCGTGGGTCACAGCTTCAGTGACCCACGCTTCTGTCAGCAGCTTCTGAAGCGCCTCGCTATCCACCCGTGCCATCACCAGGAGCTCTTCAACCTCCCGAGACTTTGATAACATCCCAAATTTTGGATATGTTAGACGGAAAGATTCATTACTTTATGTTTCTCATTGAATTGATTTGTATTATAAATAGGAATAAACTTTGGGCTAAAACTTAAAATATCTCTGTGTGATTATTTGCTTCCCTACCAAGGGCAAGAAACCACACTTCAAACGTACGACCCGCATCGTAACTTCGGTTAGGGACGGGCCGCGACGTTACAAGGTCAATGTAACACTGGAGCTGATGCAGGACCGCGACGGGTGGCTGGTATTGAAATATGGAACTCTGAAAAAAGAGTGGGCCCATAACCGACTAAAATTTGGAACTCCGGTTGCAAAAAAACTTTACTTATTCGAACTTTTTTAGAACTAAACTCATAGCAACAGGTTTTATGACAGCGACTAGCCAAGAACAATGTGACCCAAACAAGAAAAACATGGTTATATTTTTTAAAAATTAAAAATAACACGCGATGGTGGGTGGCGTAACATGGTGGAACTCCTTCATGATGAACAAAGGGTAGGAAAAAAAGTAAGAACCCTCTACCCGCAACCCTCTCCAAAAAAACCCTCCCCCCTCTTTCCCACCTCCACTCCACCGCCCCTCCTACTTCTTCAAGGGTATAAATTCTATGTACAAATATGTGAAATTGCCAGATGATGATGCGCCGTATCGAAACCGGTCGCAAATGTATATTTTATTTTGTGGAACAGCAAGATCTTTTTTTCTTACCCTTTGTGCATAAAAAAAACACCACCAGCCACTGCTCAAATGAAATATCTAAAAAAATAAGCAAAACAAAAAATTAGCGACTGACACAGTAAAAAGTACAATATTTGTTCATTCTAACAGATAGCAACCGTTAACGACGCCAAACATCTTGTGGGGTTTGAGTGGTCAAACAAATAAATAGAATGAAGTATGTATCCAATTTTTCAGGATGAAACTTGCTCACTCACTCTGTCATTCAATTCAAAGGTTGGTCTGGATGGGTGCGGGTAAAGCTCACCTCTGGCGTAGCCGGAGGTATTAGAACATCATACACTCAGGGTAAAGGAGCCATTTATTTAGCCCCAACCATCTCGCGCTTCGAAGATTGTCAAAAGCCTTCAGTGATACTCTATTTAACAGGGTGAAATTCAATCACTCACCGATTGATTAAACCAAATGGTCATTTTGGATAGTTGAGGATGAAGCTTAACCCTAGCTCTTTAGCCGGAGACATATGAATATCACATATTCAGAGTAGGGGGCCATTCCCTTTCACTGGTCCACCTCGCACTTCGAAGGTTTTATGTAGGGGTGTCCTAAGGGTTTACCCCTGGGTTGAAAGACGGCACGAGTATTTGAATCCACTTTAAGTTAAATTAATTAGCAATACCATGGGTCACCATGAAAAATATTTCTACGACCAAATATTTGGACGCTCAGTGTAAGGCCTAGATTCATCGATACATCAAGAACAGTTACGTTTCAGAGTGAAACTAGATAATCTTCCCAGAAACACTCAAAAATCTTTGGTCCCACAAAGACGACGAAATAAGAAAAATTATTTTTCCGAACTGATAATTATGGAATTTAGTTATTTTATCTGTTACGGACTTAAAACATGCTTTTGTTATATGGTATTCTAATTACAGGTCAATAGCCGGTTTCCTAACATCTCCTACCACTTACCTATTTAGGCGGCCTGTTAATGTATATTGTTTATCTTTCCCATTTAGGGAAAGGAAGATGCAATTATCGTATAGGCAACGTTCGTAAGTATATAAAATGAGCTTTGAGATTGACTGTAATTGTCAATGAGTACAATACGATTGGAAAGATCTATTCCCGGGTGGTAAAAATGTTTTGGAAAAGAACTCACTAAAATTCATAGTTCGGAGGATCAGAAATTTCGAATCAGAAGGCTCACTCGCGCCTTAGCGGGCTAAGTAGATTTGGCTGGGATCTATGTCCAGGCGAAGCTAATTCGGGTATTCTTCTTGCATCATGAAAGGAATATAAGTTAATTATTATACTTCATACTCGATTGGTGCGTGTAAAAGCTGGTTTAAAAAAATTCAGGGTATAAAATAATTCAGCGTCCAGATAACGAATTTACCAGTTTTTTATTGCGCTCAAAACTGCAATTTAAGTAGCTGAAATGAATAAAAATCTCTTGGCACAAAAAGTAGACTTGATTTCGCTGAAGTGAAATTGCACATAATGTGTGTTTTAACTATTTCTTTGTTTTTTAAAAGGCAAGGCAGAGTACTTACAAGCATGAAAAGGAAAGTTTCAATATTCATGTAAGCTCCTTTACGACATTCTTGGGGAATGATTTTTCGTAGCATGTTTGTTCGCCAAATTATTATTGCGCACTTCTTTCGTGGTGATGGATACGATAAAACTGACGCAAACTCTTTTGGAGTATCACATCGGCTGCCAAACCGTTGCGATTGTGGCGAAGGTGGGCGGTGATAGAAGTCTCACCTCTCCCAACTTTTCTGTGCCCATGTTTTCACGCCACGTGATTGCACGAAGGGTATAAAACAATACTTGTTTTCCTTTCCTTTTTGTCTCTTCCCACATCCTTAATTTTTTGACCAGTCCAAGCTATACCGCTCACTCTTAGCCCATATTTATCCTTCTATTGGCCAAGGGGTCATAGTTTTCCTCCTCTATAAAGGAGAAAATCTTGTTTGTTTGTGTTTCTCATTATCACCCTCTCACCTTCTTCGGCTTAGCTTTATGGCCAGCAAGTCAGTGGACCAGGTCCAAGTTCAGACGTGCGAGTTGGCGAGGATAAAGGATTTTTATTCTTTAGGCATTCGGTTTCACCGACATTAATGCCCCGTTGGCCTAAATGACGTATTCTTGTAGGTCTTAATGGACGAGTAAAAACAGTGGCTTGTGATTCTTTCAAGGTAGTATTTTTATTCTTCTATTTCTTCCTTCGGTCAGCATTCATTTTTCGTGAGTGGTTGAGTGGAGACAGCTTGCGTGAGTAAGTTTAGTGCCGGTTAGAAATATTTATGTCATTAGGTCATCACTAGGGGCGAAACTCTAATTAATGGTGCATTTTTGTCGCTTCTTATACTATGATTTATCCCATTAAAATATAACCATCCTATACCCCTTACCTGAAGGATGCAATTTATTAATTTTAAAATTTACCTTAGACTGCAGTATCCATAATTCATTGACGCTCACTAATATGTTTTTAAATTTCACTTTTTAAACCTTCAGTATCGATGTTTAAAATTCCATTCGTTTAGATGTTTTTCAGTTTATTTCACCTATGTCAGGTGAAGTTTTCTTCAAATAATGATCAATCAACTCATAGAACTGCTTTCCTATGCTACCCTGTGTGCAAGTTCTGGAGGGGTTTCAGTAAGCAAATTTCCACTCATTGTGAAAGACGTGATATATGGTTGGTGAAAAGTGAAACGAATATCAGGTAAAGATTTTTTTGCAATGACCTTCAGGAAATATGTGCAAGAGTAATTTAAAATGCTTAGGTAAAGGAATTGTGAAAATATAGTGTCATGCCATCTTTTTCTTGATATTAGTCATACATGAGTAGTTTTCAACATTAAAAATATCGGTAAAAAAATAATAATACATTTTTTCCATGCACAACAAAATTTAAAATTCAACTCAACAACTATTAAGGAATATATGTGCCCCAATGGTGAAACACCATGTTGATGTCATCAATACATCCCTATCTGTAAAGCTTTTTGAAAGTGTTTCACTACGGAACAAGTCAAAAATACTAGCGCTGGTAGAGCCACAAATAAACCTTGTACTGTCTGAGAAATCAGCGAATATAAACTGCTTTTTTATTTTTGTTAATCCATGGCATCTTCTGTGCATGAGCATATACTCATTATCAGACAAGTGAAGAGTACAAAAGCAAAGAGTGTAACACTAAGTTAATTTCTGGACATATTCATTAATACGCAAATGGTGGTTTTCCAAGTTAAAAACTTGGATGTTGAGCAATAAATCTAGCTTTGAAGTATTCAAATAAGAAAACATTTCTTGAGAAAATGTGGTTCATTGCTCAGTAGGGCTGCATTTTACGTTTTCTCAGTGAACTAAAACATCTAATCAAGATTCCACAGGATATCGGTTTCAACTCATTCGTCATTAAGAGGCAAGGCAGGATTTTATATCTCAAGGCAAGTCCCAATATTCTTGTAGCCTTCATTACGGCATCCGTGAGAAATTATTCTCCCCAATCTTACGTAATCAATTCCCAAGAAGTTAAAAACACTCAATCTTGGTCACACGTCGACCAACATTCCACGAGTGTAGCGTGAGTGTATATTTTATACGTATAATTATGATCTTCACACCTCTATGAAATGCCATGCATATTAATAAGAGTCCGTTGGGAAAATCAAAACACGCTAACACGCTGGGTAATATATTTCTGAGCAATTTCCTCAATCAAACTCGCATTTAAATTCTAACATCGTCAAGGCATGGGTGCATTAATTGTTATTACAACGTTAAGATGTATTCTATCTCATATTTCATTTTGAATAATCATTTTATATGCCCATACTATTGATTGATTGGTTGCATTTTCTGTTAGACTCTCATTATAGCAACTTGACCAAATGTAGATAAATTAATACATCACCTGAGGTAAGCCATCGATCCGTTGACTTTTTTTGTTAGAAAAACGAATGAAGAAAAGTCAAAAATTATATTATTTACCATGCACATATTATTCACTTTTATTAATTTCTTTCTTTTACGTTTATTTTGTGGCAAACTTTTCACGCACTTAATATGACACTACGCTTCAAACATGTTTTCTGTTGCTACGCTAGCCATTGATTCCAATCGTAAATAATATTCAATACTTGTATAGAGGAAGAGTTTAGTTTGGATAAAGACATGGCATTAGCAATTGACAATCATTGAACTTTACGAAGAATTTTCTATCCATCATTCACAATTTAAATTTTGAAGTTTTAAATTGCATCTGTGAGCCTTTTCAATACAATCATTGCTCATTATGATATTTTGCTTGTTCAATTCAAAAACTAGATGCCTGGCTTTAGGCATGAATCATCTTAGTGCGTTATTGCTCCTAATTAGGAACGCGGCGTGTATGCTTCACACAGCCGGATAATGACATCCATCACCGATTTTATTATGTTATTTATTACCAGTTTTCACTAATATTTAGAACCCCAGAGAACTGAATTTTGTGCTAGTTATGAATCCATCAGGCGTAAGATGTCTTTGGTGACTTCTTTTTATCTTCCGTTGGAAAATAATGTCCGGATCAATTTATCATTGGTGGAGCTCCAGAGTGGTGAACTCAACAGGACATAGTTTTTCTTTTTTATTTCCTTTTTTTAGGAATATTCATCAAAGTTCATGCAACAACCGTGTAAATTTCCCATTCGTCACAAGAAGATGAAAAATTTCTTTCAGGCGTAAAAAAAATAAGTTACGCGCCGGTGAAAACAAACTTGCTCTCGGTTCCGGATTTACTGTGGCCTGGCCTCTGGCGTTCGGATTAATGAATCGGCAGGGTTTAAAATTCATTCCAACTCTGCGAATAGGGTGGTTTCCTATTGTTTATTTTGCCTAAATCGAAATATTATTACTCCTAGAGTACGTATTTCACGCATTTAGATTTTTTAATGACGATATCTATTTTTCGCGATTAAATCAAAAGTGAAAATTTTCAAGCGCGCGAAAACGCGACGGGTAAGTATGAATGCCGGGAAAACTCCCGTGTGACGTCGTTCTGGTTCCCGCTGCCGCAAGTGAGGTGAACTTGGGACCAGGCTTTGAGCGCTGATACGACGCAGGATGCTAGCAGTTAGCCGAGAACCCAGCTAGCTGGTAGCGCTTGGCTTAAATAAGGATAATTAATACCTTATCAAACGAATAAAACTTTCCGACCTTAGCCAGTTTTAATAGGTGATTATTAAGACATGTTTCCCTGAGCTCTGTGCCTCATGCATGCATTGGTAAACTCAGACCATGTAAAGCTCCTATCTATTCGTATAGAAACTAGGTCCCTGTGACGTCACGTGGAGTGACTTGGCATGGGTGGCCAATCTGGCCTTTTTCAAGTGAGAATAAAATTGACCATTGCCATTCGTCTGAACCGGTATTATTAAAACCAAATAATTTGTATATTTTGAATACACTAATGGTGGGTAACGAATCGCATTCAATGCCTTCCGTTTTCTTTGATGAAGGAAACTACCCTATTGCTTGAATGTTTTTCAGTAGATAAAGCCATGAGGAAAACAATAGGAGACATACCGGTACAGTTTCCTCTCCGTTCACATCTTTGCTAGTAATTAACGGCATAAAAATTAGATTGTCCATTGGTTGTTAGTGGCACGATACTTTAGGTGATACCCTCTGTTTCACAGTTGAAAATCCAGTAGTTATACCTAGTCATAAAATCTTACCGCCTTCATATACTTGCAACTGTGTAAACGCTCGATCGAAAATGGAGAATAGGGTAGTTTCCTTCATCAAAGAAAACGATAGGCATTGATTGCGATTCCTTACCCACCAGTAGTGTATTCATAATACACAACTTATTTGGTTTTAGAAATACCAGCTTAGACGAGTGGGAATGGTCAATTTTATCCTCATTTGAAAAAGGCCAGATTGGCGCCCATGCGATGCCACTCCACGTGACGTCACAGGGACCCAGTTTCAATACGAATAGATAGGAGTCCTACATAGTCTGAGATTACCAATGCATGAGGCACAGAGCTCAGGGAAGCATGTCTTATCATATGCCATACTTAGCCGTCGCATTTTCGCGCGCATGAAATTTTTCAATTTTCATTTATTCGCGAAACATAGATGTCGTCATTTAAAAATCTAAAAGCGTGAAATACGTACTCCAGGAGTTCGATCTTTCGATTTAGGCAATAAAAAAATTATAGGAAACCACTCTATTAAATTAGGTGGGTTGCTTGGTAGCTTAACTAGCTAAAGCATTCGACTGGAAATTGGGAGATCCGGGATCGAAGGCGCATGATTTTTTCTTTGTGTAACTTTCGCACATTTTGTGCATTGCGGGTGACTCCAACAAGTTATCACCGTGGCTAGTCTCGGTATACTTAGAATGTGGAGAATTTTAGCTTGAGAAAACATATGGTGCGATGCAGTTAATACTGAACTGCCATTTTACATACCATTTGAATTCGTAAACATAGTTCCAACATTTCACTGACTTCTTAAATTATCAAGAGTTTTATTTTTCAGCTTAATCCATTAATTTGAAACCCTTGAAAACTAAAAAAAAAAAAAACGATACGCATCCTGACAAATTTTTTGACGAATCCACCCTATGCACCTTTTTTTTAAATCTTATTTTTGGAACTTTTTTTACTGAGTGAATGTAGAGAAGTATTTTTTCCAAAAAATATTGATTTATAGTTTTCGGTCACAATGACCTATGTGGCATGGCGCGGCAGCTTTGATATACCCACGCCACGTCCTCTGGTTTCGTGATGTTTCGATGAACGTATTAGTGAAGTATCATTTTTCCAATCGTTTCAAAACCTATTTTTTAATGTTTCATGGAATTCTTAAATGAATAATACTTAATGTTTATTTCTTAAAATATTTTCTTAAACCCCTGAGTTCTGATATAACGAAGCTAAATTAAGGCAAAATGGCCCGCTCTGTCCAGAGGAAAAACAGCTGAAAAACGAGTCAATAATTTTTTTGACGTCATCCTCAGGTGTCGTGCTGTTTTGGCGCACGAAGTGGTGAACGACCATTTACATCATCTTTTAAAATTCTAGTTTTATTACTTTTATGTGTTAATTTTTTTTTATTTTAAAAAATTAATTTAGAATAATATTAATGAATTATAATTAATTTTTTTGCTTAGACCATTTATTTATGCTCCCCTGAAATGTGTTAAAACGAAGCTTAATTCAGGTAAAATGGCATGCTCTGCCCTGAAGAAAATATCTGAAAAACGTGTTGCATCATTGGCTGCAGTGGACGCCCTTACCCAATAGATGACGAGAGGAGATGCGTAGCTATCTATACAGAGGGAAACGCCTGTAGCATAAGCCATTCTTAGTTATGTTTTGATGAAGATAGTAATGAACTATTATTCCCTTATTATTCAAAACTAGTTTATCATTCGAAAACTTAGTTTTAATATATTATGGACTTCTTAAATAAATATGTATTAATGCTTCCCTGAAAACTGACTAAGCAAAGCTAAATTTAGCTAAAATTGCATCCTTTTTCCTGAGGAAAACACCTGAAAAACGTGTGTAAATAATTTTGTCGGACGTCATCCTATGGTGTCGTGATGCTTTGACGCATGTAATAATGAACTACCATTTTCCTTATAATTTAAAAATCGAGTTGTATTTTTTCTCGGATTTATTAAACCAATTTTTCTTCTAAGTAACATCAAAAATGAGTTAATTTTCGCTCTGCTCTGAAAAAAATTTGAACTACCTGTTTTTTTCTGTAATGTTTAATAGTGAAATATGTAGCTGCCACAATAATTATGATTGAGTAGAAAATTTTCAATTTTTTGGAATGAAAAGTTTTAATATTTAATTTCTCCTATAAGCAGCTCTCGATTTGATAGGGTAAAATGAATAGTATTTCATTTCTTTCTTCGATTTATTAATTTATGCTCCCCTGAAAACAAATAAAACGAAGCAAAATTGAGGTAAAATGGCATGTTCTGTCTTGCGGAAAAACATCTGAAAAACGTGTTGAATCATTGGTCGCAGTGGACGCCCTTGCCCAATAGAAGACTAAGGGAGATGCGGTGCTGCCGATACGCCTGGAAAAGGCTGTACCATAAGTCATCCTTTCCCCTTGATTGTTTGTTCCACCGCTCCCTTTGCCCTGCAGCGTTTCAACCCTTTAGCGCCCATTCCTTCGCTGAACACTGGGCGCAGTGGTGGTTGTTTCCTCGTACAACTCCACTCTCTTTTCGCCCGGACCGTCGCATTTATCTTTCCAGGCTATGGGGTTCAAGTCCCTTCACTGTAACTTCACCCCCGTTTCTCCCATGTCTTGAATCTTCTATGAGAAAGGTGCGGGAAATGTATGGCTCAACTTTTTGACTCCATATGACTCGTGTTTTCATTAAAAAGCCACATGTATCTTTTTAAGCTCAACCTGAGTCTCATATTTTATCACAATTCATTCCATCGTGCACGTTCTAAAATTTTAAACTTGAAGGCTACAAAAGATGCGAGGTTCCTGCAAATATATTAGCATTGCTGTGTCTGTGTGAGTTTAGGTGCGAAGTAAGACGCTAAAAAGTATTCGATTACGTTGATACATGGTGTGACGAACTTCTCAAAATGGTAAGAAATATTCAACATAGTAGCTTGATGAGCAATCCTCTGGTGCACGCATTATTGCATTTCTCTACAGTTAGACGAACTAATATGAAATTGAATTGCACTTTGTTTTGCACTGGAAAATCATATTATGTGTTGTTCAAATGTATTAATTTAATGGATGAAGGAGTTACTACGCGGAATTTCCGTGAAATAACAAATTAAATGAAACTAATTTGTAATTTATACACAGTTTTTATTATCATTCCCAAAGTTGAGAAGCTTTGAACGTACGGAAAGGAATAAGTGGTGGTAAAAATGGAGACCCATGGGTAATTAAAAAGATTGGTGTTAAGTTCAACGTAATTTTATTAAACATGTTTAATGTGTAGATTAATATTGGATTTAGGTGAATAGATTTTTTTTTAATAGCGTGAAATTGTGGGAAAGGGAAAGTCAGGAAGAAGAGTATTTGGAACAGTGAAACAAAAACAGTCTCAGCGGCAGGAGCAAGAAGAATCTCCCGATGGGCTCCGAATGGATAGAGGAGAGGAATAATCATATTTTTATGTGAAGGTGACGCTATCTACTAAGCAAAGACTGCAGTTAGAATAATTCATAAAATGGCGAATGATTATATGAGAAAGCTTAAAGAAAAAGTTAAGGTTTATAGTGTTTAAAAGGATCAAAAGAGTTCAATGAAGCCCAAAATTACCATTCGTAATAACTCGGAATAGGTGGAGATAGATAAGTTAAGAGGAAAAAAATTACTCGCTCCGGTGTCCTCTTCCAATGAATGAAAAGTTACCTCCCACTTAAATGGAGTTGGTGTCGTCATTAGAATTCTGGTTGATTTTTTATGGTCTGTGAAAACTTTTCTTTCTTTTCTTTAAGGAAATGAGTTATTTAAAATAGAGTAAAAACCAATGAACCACGAAAGGAGCATACGTAAGGCCGAGTAATAGTTGAGAAACGGTGACTAACTTACATGAATTAGTAGCGTCAACAACTTACATGCGAAAGATTAAACACCGTAGATTTTTCCGTTTCGAGAATTAGGCGAAGCATAGAAAGAATAGGTGTTGGTCTATTCATTTTCCAAACTCTATCGTAGTAGGAAATGAAATAAAGTTGTTGAGCAAGCCTGCTTTTTTTCTCATCACACCATCCGCAGGAGAAGAATTCACGGCCGCCAATGACCGTTAGTCAGTCTCCCGTGAGGAAACCGGCTGCCGTGTGGACGCGAAACGAAGCCGCCGCTAAGCCATCCTCTCCTCCTGCATTCCCCCATTCACTCCTGTCATTCTGATTCGATTTTCCTCTGTTCCTCCTACTCATCAGGTTCCCGGTAGCCTCGGGCTGCCCTCTTGTGCGTCAGAAAACAGGTGCCGGGAAAAACTTGAAAGACATCCGAGTTTTGCGGTATCTATCGCAGGCATAAATATGTTACAGGAACTTGGTGGGTAAATACTAGTTACGCTCCAGGCTTAGATTGCTTGAGAAATTGAGAATGGATATCTTTAAGAGCGACACGAAGTACATAATAGAAGAACTCACCTCATTTACAGTTTTGAAAGAAACGAAAAATATCGAGAGATATTTTGTCAAACGAATAGGTATGGGAATTAGTTTTTCCCCCGAACGATAAAAGGATTTAATGAATACTAGTTGTAATTTATATAGAGCATTTCCATTTTATTTGTGAACGGTTGGTGTCCTAACACCTCCTGCCACACGCATTTTATGCGGCTTGTGGGGTAGTGAGTAAATTTAGCTACCATAATGTCCAATAGTAAAATATCTCTTAATTCTCCTTTTTTCCTTACAGGCTGCAATACGTCAGTGTAGTTATCAAGGACATTTTAAAAAGGAGTTTGGATGTACTATGTGCAGAACACTAGCTAAGGGTGCGATGGGAAATGAAGCTAAAACTGAATAAAATGAAAAACCTGAGGGAACAGGCCAACTAATTTTTGGTCGATGAAAAATAGAAATTCAGGTGAACACCTTCGTTCATCAATATCGGTTTGACATCAAATCTTTTCAATGCGCTCCCCTATCCTTTCAGAAGTTTCGGAAAAATATTTTTAACTTTTCAACGATGCGTACGATTGATATTTCACTTTAATTATTTGAATGCTGTGATATATTTTTTTAAACTCGTGGACGGTGGTGAAATCAATATAAATAACGTCAGCAAATAAATGTCTCTTGTTCCCCTATGGATGGAGTTAAAAACGATTTTATAAAATCGGACTTTTACCTATGGGAATTTTGCTCCCATTTCTTTTCTCATTCAGATATTTCTTTCAGCCTCGTTTACTCAAAGGGCCATAATACAAACCAATCAAAGATTATTTATTTTTTCCCATTCCACCGAATGCAGCACATATTGGCCATTTCACACCGGAGCGTTCAACTCATAGGAAAGTTTCCTATAATTTTTTTATTGCCTAAATCGAAAGATTATTACTCCTGGAGTATGCATTTCACGCTCTTAGATTTTTGTATGATGATATCTTTTTTTCGCGATTAAATGAAAAGTGAAAATTTTCAAGCGCGCGAAAACGCGACGGCTAAGAAGGAATGATGGGAAAAGTCCGTGTGACGTATTTCTGGTTCCCGCTGCCGCCCTGTGAGGTGACCTTGAGGCGAAGCTTGAGCGCTACTGCGACGCAGGCTGCTAGTAGGTTGCAGAGTCCCCTTCTGGCAGGTAGCGCTTGGCTTAGATATGGATTATTACTTCCTTATCAAACGAAGGAAACTTTCCAAACTCAGACAATTTTAATTAAGTGATTATTAAGAAATGTTTTCCCAAGCTCTGTGCCTCATGCATGCATTGGTAATCTCAGACGATGTAAAACTCCTATCCTCTCGTGTAGAAACTAGGTCCCTGTGACGTCACGTGGAGTGGAATCGCATGGGCGCCAATCTGGTCTTTTTCAAATGAGGTTAAAAATGACCATTGCTGTTCGTTTAAACTGGGATTTCTAAAGCCAAATAATTTGTATATTATGAATACACTAATGGTGGGTAACGAATCGCAATCAATGCCTTTTGTTTTCCTTGTTGAAGGAAACTACCCTATTTTAACAATTTTATGTGTACGAACAACCGTACTCTGGGAAAAGGAAACCTATCCATACTGGACTCGAACCCGCGATCTCTTGTCTGGTAGGCGAGGATTTCACCCTGCCGCCACCGAAGCCGGCCGGTGTCTGTGAATAAGACTTTAAGACACCGGGTGGCCTGAGTGGCTTTCAGCGAACGCAAGATAGAATAGACGGCATAAGGGGATGGCTGAAGATGGAAGAAGGCTTGGATATCGAGGGATGGCATTGGAGGAGAAGGCCACTTGTTCAGGCCGAGATATTCGGAGGTTTATGTTCCCGGGGCGGAGAGGAAGAAGAAGAAGATCTGGTAGCGAAGAGGAGGAATGGTCCTCGGGAATGATTTGCATTAGGGAGAGACGGTGGCTGTCACCGAGCGGACGATAAAGTATCGGGGAGCGAATTTAATTTTAATTGGAGGCTTATCATTTTATGGATCCGTGCGTCTCAGTGCCATAAATAATACGGCGTGTCCAGAAAAGGCTGATGAATATTCCGAAATGCCCTGGTAATTAAACGTAATGAAAAAATATTAACTACCGAGTGTGATTTAAGGAGTGACGTGAATTGACGTCATCGAAGTTGTCGAGCGAGCTGGCTCTTCGGAGTGTAGTCTGAGATACGGAGGAGTGCAGGTCATTGAATCTTGCTGGGGGAGGATTAAGCTCTTTCACAGTACCTACTAGCTACCAAAATAGCGGACTGCGGTCCATTTTTGGAAGTCTTTTATGCAATTTTAAACGCAAAAAGATAAACTGAAAGGAGTGACTGATCCTTGCCTTACAGAATGCATCTACTTCCTTTATGAATATTTAAAGCCATTTATCGAGCATGAAATAATTTTATTTAATTTTTGAAAATATTTTATTTTCTACACGTAAAAACTTCATTAGGCAGTCGTTTTCCAACCACTTTTATTTAATTTCATTCACGTCGGTTAGAAAGCGGCCATGAAATAATTTATTTCTCTATGAGCCGATGGTTTTGACGCACAATTTTCAAAGGAGTGTACTGTGTATTTTGCATTAAATTATTGAAAACTAGAGACTGAGGTGGAGGTAAGATTAAAATATATAGATATTGGGGCTGATAATGCTTGGTGATGGTGAAAAAAAACTTAAATTTGATTTTATGCGTACTTAGTGAAAATTCCGGGGAGTTATGAATCAAATTGCGTCAAGGGTTTTCTTCCGAAAATAGAAAAAGAGCCTATTAAGTACTAAGGTCATTATGATTGTTAGATAGGTAGCATTATATACGTCTGATTTCGCTTGTACTCTATGAGTCTTTATGGTAGCCAAGCATATAATCTTTAATTTTCATGTTGTCCTACCTCTTCTGAAATGTTCCTATGACTCTGCACCTGCGCGTGATGCCAACATAGAAGGAATAAAGGTTTCGCTTATTCCCAATCAGCACTCATTCACTTTTGTAGAACTCTTCGTTCGACTGCTTCCTGCCTTTCGATCGCAAGTCACGCTCAATCTGGTGCGCCGTGAGAAATGGTCCTCGATGATGAATTGCCCATTCGAAGGTAACGAAAGCCTGGATGGATGGCTTCGTTATCACCGCGCACGAAGAGATGTCGTCAAAGAAACCGCAAAATCCATTCCTTAATCCCTCGCGTCTATGGCAGGAGGTTTCTTTGTCAGACCAGCGTTGCTCATAACAGCACCACGGTGAAGCTTGATTGACTCCGCTACCACTCCGCTCCTTACTGTAACGAAAAAAGAGATTGCTGCGGAAAAGAAAATTCATTCGGAGAAGACATTACCGTGGTTTGAAGGCCGTTTGATTTATTAGCAACCACTGCTGTATCGTGAAATTTATTATTTAAAATTAAACGGCATGATTCTGAAAAATATTGCGCGAATGCTTTTAGTGATATTTAAGCCGCAGCTGGTACAGACACTCGTGAATAATTTATTGATGAAATTCATAGTAAAATGTTTTCCTCTAGAATATAAAATTAGAAACTATAGATTATAAAATAGATAAAAAAATAAGGTTTTCCACAGATTTTTCTTCAATATGCTTGCGCCATTTTAATATTTATGTCTTAGTTTTTTTTCTCAAGTTATCCCTCTTAGATGATATTATAGTTACGATTTATTTATAATTTCAGGACGAAGTGAGATTACTTTATTTACAGTATATACTTTCAGCATATCATTACTAAATCACACCAAACAGGAACATGATCATAAGATAGGAATGTGCATTTGTAAGAACTTCTCAACTTAAGGCACGGCTAAATTATGAAAATGTTCTTCTAAGGTTAATCAACTTCGCATACGCATTAACTGCAAAGCGCCTATAAATAAATTAGTGTGCACTGAAGGATTACGACATAATTGAGGACATACGTACCCTTGGCCTAAAGTAAACCCAAGAAGCCTTCTTTGGCCTCTGATTGATCAGCCATCTAATGTGAAAGTTACGTAAAATGTCATTGAAAGCGATGAAAAAATATCGGATATTTCAGCTCTTCAATTTGATTTAGACGGAGTGCAAAGCGAAAACATTATTTTTTTCAGCTATTCATTTAATTCAATAATGCTCAGTGTTTGCATGATACTTGTACTATTCACGAGCCTAAATAAGTATATATCCCACGCTTGCGACAATAGCACACTTATTGAAGGACATTTTCCTGGTTTATTTGTGTATTTTGCGAAGGAAATGCTGCTGAATTATTACTAATTGCATTAGTGTACTGAATTGTTGAGGCCTTTACTTTGTAGAATTCCATTATATGGTTGGAAGGAAATTACTTTGCTTTTCTACAAAACACACACTTTATTGCCGACTAGTATCGGTTACACTGTACCATTTTCAAGACTAGTGATACACATAAGAATTTGCCGGGATATATACTCTGTGGTCGGGTGATTGGAGGGGAAGGGGAGAGGGGAGGTAAGTGACGGGAAGGGAGAAGGTGGGAAGAGATAGGGGAAAAAACCAGAGGTAGTTACAGAGGGGAGCGTGGGTTGGCGTCACAAGGATTTTTTGGCGTGTAATAGTGGAATGTCTAGGAGGGGGGAGTGGAAAGGGAAAAGGTGGTCATTAGCAATGGGTTCTTTCCTCTTTACAATTTTTAAAATTTCCAACTGTTCTCTGATGTCCAGCTGTGTTCCTTTCTTGACTCGGTGCAATAATTCCGGGGTAAAATCCGCTTGGTATTAATGCGATGGCGATTGGCGATTAATTACATTAGCTTGCTAGCAATATCACAGTGGACTCCATTTGCGTATATTCGTTATCATTATTAATTCCAATTGTAAAATGCATGTCGGACAAAACCCTTTCCACCAATCGCACGTTATTATTTATTATTATTATTTTCACTCATGCTACTTGAAGAAATATGCGTTTAACATTCAATAGAACTACCTTTGAGAAGAAAAATTCTAGAGGAATATCCCTGGTAAGATTGAAATACTTTGAACATTACTCAAAACATTGTTGTGATTTCTGTTTAACTACTAATATTCTCGTGAATTCTTTTTGCTTTTTATCATTGATGCATTAGGGAATAAAACTTTCACTCGGATTAGCTTTTAGAAAAAAAATTGACAACAAGTATTTCAGATATAGATCGAAATGCCTTGAACAGAGCTCAAAACCATTATTGTGACTTCCGTTTAACTACTAATCTACATATGATTTTGGTTTTTTGTCATAGATGCATTAAGAAGTTAAACTTTCACTAGGATTACCTTTTAGAAGAAACATTGACGAATAATATTTCATGTAATGATGGAAATTCTTTGAACAGAACTCAAAAACATATTCGTGACGTCCTTTTCAATACCAATCTACAGGTAAATGCTTTTGGTTTTGTTATCATTGATGCATTACGGAGGAGATTCTGTGAGCATCCTCACGGCAGTAAAGCTTTGTTGTTTCAACTTTGTTAATGACCGGCCATTTGTGAAAATGTGTACCTACCCTCGGCATAACAGACCCTCCTGTCACTTTCACGGCCACAGCCAGCCCACATTGGTTCGACTGTAACGATAGGATAATCTGTATCCGTAGCGTGCAGGAAGGGAGCATTCGAGCAGGAATCCGAAGGGAAGAGCCACGGAGCCATTGTCTCCAGGACAGAGCAGGAAGATAGCAGCAGTTTTGGCGCTGAGAAGATAGAGGCCGAAAAAGGCCTAACCTTTCTCCGACGGGAGAAACGGCGAGCAAGTGCCTATAAATAATGAAAACAAGGCTTGGGCTGGAAAGCTTGAGGACACGAGGTCCCTTAGCCGCGGTCCATTTGTCCCATACAACGAGGCCTTTGTTTCCGCACGAGGATTCACTCAGTTGTAAAGACTTCGCCGTCCGCCCCGAAATTTTTGCACGACAAAAATACGCCCTCGGTACGTAAAAGGAAAAAGGTTTTATTTCGCAAAGGAAGAGACTGGCAATTGAAGGGCGGATTGGGGTCATAGTACCATGACCCGTGTCGCTGACACGCCTTCTTTGTAGAGGTGAGAAAGAAGTTTTCCAGAAGGGTTAGGTCAATCGAATCGCCAAATTTCTCTTCCTTGTCCACGTGGCCCTTCCTATGCTATTCTCAGTCGTGCGATTATATCATCAGTTTTGACTTTATGTTTTACATTAACAACTTACTCACTTTATGAAATCAATGGTTTGCGAGTTCTCTTCGTGGAATGGATGCATTAAAAAATGAACTTTGTTATATTCCACACAATATTTATTGAAGAACTCTGCAAGTCTCGATCTTTTTAGGTCATTATGAAGAGGTAAAAGAAGAATTTTTCTTTTGGCCAGAAACCGGTAGATTTTAAAAATAAATAATGAATGGAATATAACAATGTTTATTTTTGAATCTATGACTCACGTCAGTTTCATATATTGATGCATTCTAATGGTGCTGCGAAATCTTCTTGGCAGTATCGTCGGATGGACAGCTGATTTCTCATTCAGGGGTGAACCATAATACTATGTAATTCGCTTAACAGCGAGTAGGTATTGTTAATCCTTACGATCAAAAGATACGGATACAGTTTTATCAGCACATTTATTTAAATAGCACCCATCTTTTGAGAAAATATGAATGCTTTATATATTTTTATATCGTAATAGGGTAGTTTTCTTCATCAAAGAAAACGAAAGGCATTGATTGCGATTCGTTAACCACCAGTACTGTATTCTTAATATACAAATTATTTGGTTTTAGAATTCCCAGTTAAGACGAATGGCAATGGTCAATTTTAACCGCATTTGAAAAAGTCGAGATTGGCGCCCATGCGATGCCACTCCACGTGACGTCACCGGGACCTAGTTTCTATACTAGTAGATAGGAGTTTTACATCGTCTGAGATTAGCAATGCATGCATGTGGCACAGAGCTCAGGGAACTATAACTCAATAATCACCTATTAAAACTGCCAAAGGTTGGAAAGTTTTCTTCGTTTGATAAGGTATTAATGATCCTTATTTAAGCCAAGCGCTACCAGCTAGCAGGGTACTCTGCTGCCTGATAGCAGCCTACATCGTAGCGGCGCTCATACCCTCGTACCAATGTAGCCTCACACAGCGGCAACCAGAACCACAATGACATTACACGGGCTTTTCCCAGCATTCATACTTATACGTCGCGTTTTCGCGCGCTTGAAAATTTTGGCTTTTCCTTTAATCGCGAAAAATAGACATCGTCATTAAAATATCTAAAAGCGTGAAATACGTATTTCAGGAGTTATAATCTTTCGATTTAGGCAGAAAAAAAATGATAGGAAACCACTCTATTATCTTTCTCACTATAATTTATTAATTGTCATTTTGGAGGAGTATTGTTTCTGTAACAACCTTTTACTCTTCAATATAAGTGGATCATTAAATAGAGAAGGAATTGCCATTTTATTACATACTTTTCTCGAAAATTTGAGGAAATTGAATTACTTCTTTCCTTCCGCCAATTTACCATAGGAGTTCTACTTGGAAATTTCAGGATTGGTTCAGAAAAAGTTGGACAAATGGAACCAAATTCAAAGAGAACTGACAATTGCTGTAGGTCAGCCTTTAGGTAACTTTTGCGATCAATGAATTCACACACCCCGTACAGAAAATATTCAGAATATTATGGCTGAAGGACGATTTGCTTGACATTCAGAAAACCTAAGTAATCCCTCTGATTACTGCCTCCAACGCCGGGATATTATTTTAAAATTTCTAATATGAAAAAGCATTGCCATACGTAAACACCTCCAAAAATTCAAATTTCATGTTGCGTGTATGCATTCCTCCAAGTTGTATTCCGCATGTTGAATCTCTCCAAGAGACATCACTGCCTGTGTAAGCCACGAGAAAGACACGGGACTTGGAATTTGCATATTCTGCCAAGTCATGCTGAGAGTGGTAATCAAGTGGAGAGGCTGAAAAAATATTTAAAAAGCAATAGCTCGCATTTAAATTTCTGACTAAATGCCTCGTGGACAGAGTTGAGTGTTTTATTCCGCATAATGCCGGTGTTGCACAGGCCATGGTACAAGGAGTCTCGAGACGACCAATCAGTGAGCTACTTTTAACTGGTTTCGTTGACTTTTTCTTTTGCAAAAAGAAAACACTGAGAAGCACTCAGTGGTCCTAATTAAAGTAACTAATGAAGTGTCTTCTTGAAAAGGAAAGAGACATCACATGAATTTAAGGGCATTACGAAAAAGGGGAGTAAGATAAGTGAAACGAGAAGGTAAAGATTTTAGTTGAAGAGAAGTAGCTGGTTACTGTGAGTGGAACACAGTCAAAACAAAAAAGGGAATTTTTGGATAGAGACTATTTTTTGTCCTCTAAATAAATAGGCCACAAGCACTGTCATTCCCTTACTGTGCGAACACGTTGAGGCTTAATTTGAATTTTAAAACTACCTATGTATTTCAAGTATGGCTTTAAAGTACTTATGCCTTGGTTAAAAAAATTGTTTCTCTTGTGGTATACGAAGACTGTTTGACATGATTTCCCTAAAAAACATAGAATTGTTGAATAAAATATATTTGGTGTCATATAACAACTTAGTACATGTGTATGCTGTAGCGCAATCATCAACGCTTTCCGTCGTAGGTAAATGTTAAATTTGCTTTTGATTGGTAACCTTTTCTAATGGAGCTTTTATCTGAGCTGCATTCTACCAAAGAACGAACATTTTTACCATTCAGGAAGTTACGTAGCGCTCCGATTAACTACAGATTTATTCTTAACTTTAAGTGAGTCTCTTCAGTTAAACAATTTTCGTAAACACAACCCGTTTGTACTCCTAATTTTTTGGTTGCTCGCAACAACTTATTCGTTCTCTTTCAGTTTCAAGATTAAGGAATTTTGAAGAAATAGAAATGGAAAATAAAAGTATACCGATGAAAACTAGATTATCTATGTCAGCGACATGAGAATTTTCCCACTGACTCAGCACAGAGGCTAAATTTGTTCGGAATAAAAATATAAAAAAACATTTCAGATGTATCGGAGGAATATTGGATCACATACGATCATTACTAGAGATACGTGAAAATCGCACTTTCATTTTTATTTCATCGCACTTTCAATAACAGTTTATCGCATTTTGTAGCGTCTATTTTTTATTTTCATAATGAGGTAGATGACGATAAAATGTAATGAAACACAGTTATATGACAAATTACAGAATATATTAAATAACTATGTTGTAGAACAATAATAAATTAAGGAATAAATCATATAGTGGCGGAGGTGTAGCTTGCCCGCGCCCACTTGTAGTTCGCGGCCACGTGGAGTCCCAGCCAACTAGCAGCTGGCCAGTCGCTCACATGCTTTAAGCGGTGAGTGTCGGCGGAGCATTTAAACTGCGCTCGGCCCAAAATGTACGAATTTTGCAGTAGAAAATGCAAATTTACATAAAAATATCATAAAAGTCCAGTCATCGCATCTATGTCGCATTTATTTGCGCACATCGTATCTATACTTATCGCATTTGCGATTTTCACGATTCTCTAATCATTACTCATTTTATTTTTGCCTTCCTTTTCTCAACATTAACTCATAATTGTGGGATGGTGTTGGCGAGGTGGGTATTGCGTTTGCATTGCTGATTTAATTGTGCCGGGTTCAAGGTCTGCAGTAGCATTTGAAGATTCAGCGAAAATCGTCAAGTTGAAATATGTCGCTAGGAAATAAATTGTCTCCCCTTCTGATTTTGATAATATTTAGATTCCTTTGGCTGAAATTGGAGTGAGCAAAATCTTCCATCCTGAGTAATTCACTTGAAAGTTTGCCTAGAGTTTTTTCTCGAGACTCCGGCTACGTTATTAAACCGTTTACGGTCAAATATTCCCATTTGGGAACAGATACATAAAAATATGACACTTATATTTCGTATCTGTGATTACTTCCATAGCTTTCGTTGTGTCGACAAAGCATAGAAGTATTTTTTAAAGCGAATCGCAATACTTTTGTGCATTGGCCGTTAATTATACCTTTTCAAAATTGGTTATTTTCATCACCTCTGTTGTGAGCATACGGTTTATTCGATATTTTTCCCTACACTCACTCACCAGCAACAAATGCTCATTTCTTTAAAATATCAATATAAATTAGATCAATAAACTCATTTTTTTCGCCAAGTGTAGATATATTTATTTTTCAAGCGGTAGCAGCATTTTCTGGCGTATTTCCATTTGGGAACATGTTTGAAAACGCACTTAAAACATTTTCTTCGAGTTTTCTTTCATAATATCTCTTAATTAGTTGTAAAAAATAATAAAAATCTGTCAAAAACAATTAGAATCAGTTGGTAAGTTAGTTCGGTTAGGGTTAAATTTAACGTTCGCTAAGTGGTATTTAAATAATTCTCATGTCCCTCAAAATTTTCAGCCAAATATGTGCTTAAAAAATATATGCCGTAGAAGTACAGTGATATGATTTTGCTAATATATGTCTAATGAGGCACATATGATAACTTGAATGCAGCATGAGCCAATCGTAAAAGTATCATACAAGAATGATAATATACCGGCCTCTCATCAAATTGTAGTTTTCATCGTAATTCTATATAAAGTATAATTCTAAAGTATAAATGAATATCACTGCTGATTGGTGATTTAAATTAAGCCTCATTTAATACATTTCAAGTGATCTCATCTAACCCGTCTTCTCTTTTATGGCTACAATTTAACTTGAAAACTGCAGTAGTCTCCTTTCCACTGTTTTATTCACCTATTTTCCTTCCTTTACGTTTCCCTTGCATTCTACACGGGTCTTTAGCTGATGCACTTGAGCGTAATGACATTCCACTGGAATCCGGCGGGGTGTTAATCAGGCGAAGAGCGTGGAGTGAGGTTTCGTTTTGTCAGTCTTTAAACCCGTGCATCCAGCGAAAAGGCGTGCAAGAGGGTACCGGAGAGAAAGGGGTATGTACCGGTAGGGAGGTCAGCGCTAATAGAAAGAAGGGCAACATCCCGATGCCTTTGCGACACATTCCTCCGCGAAGGTACACGGTGCTGCATTACGTTAAAATGCAATTCAGCCACTAAAATTCGATCCCTTGGGCGCTGCTTACACATTCTACTGCTTACGTTTGCCGCCTGGGAACGTGTTCTCTGGGCCTTGCGCGGTCCCTCGATTGTTACTGCAAGTGTTTTCGTTTTCTTGTAAGCTTGTTCGGTGTCATCCTCTCAGCCGTTCTTCGGAGCGCAGGCCGTAAGCGAGAAATTTCGAGAGACGCTGAGAAAGAGGCTCGTGTTTAGCCACTTACCTTACTGCAGGTGTATATATACGTTTTAGGGGTAGTTATAATAGTAAATATATTTATATTCTGTGCTAAGGAACATTAGAATGACTATATAAGTTTACATAACTATTTTTGCTGGCCGACGAAGAAATATAAATGAATTTTGTTAAGCATTAGTAATTGCAGCATTTGTTTCACAATTTATGCATTGCAATCAAATATGCAGTGGATTATGACAATTAAAAATTTACTTAGAGTATTATAAATACATGCTATTCATCGTATTTAAAAAAAAAGAAAACCCTACGATTGCATTTTGAACAATGTGAAGCCATTACATATAATTATAGTATCTGCTAAGTTAGAACACAATTTCATAGCATTGGCCAAATATCACTGTTTATTTAAAAAGGTGAGCATTTTACGCTATTTTGTCTTCGCAATATCTATAGAGATTCGGGAGTAGGTACGTTTTTCCTCAAACATATCAATTAGAAATAGGTCGTTGTAGGTTATTGAAAATTAAACAAGAGCAAACCTAAAAATTAGGTTTGATGCCAGAAGATAATTTGAGCGATAAATATCTATATTATTAATTATTATTTGCAAGGTGACCTTGGGAAAGGAACTGGCCCTACAGGGCCCTACACTTGGCCCTAAATGTGAAATCCATACAATGGCTTAGTCTGAGTTGAGTTCTACCTTGTCATAATTATTTTTTTATATTACCATGCCACCGAAAACAGCTCTTTACGGTCTTTCCCATCGGGGTCATTAAGATTTTAACAGTTTCAACGTAACAACTGTGCCCTAAATAAGGATAACATGTATTGGCGGGACTCGAACCCGCGACCTCCTATTTGGCAGGCGAGGACTTTACCCCGCCGCCAGCGAGGCCGGCAAATATCCTGAACAAACTTTAAGCCTGAATCACGCGATCATTTTTTCCATCCCAATAGGATGGTTTCCTATTATTTTTTATTGCCTAAATCGAAAGATTATTACTCCTGGAGTACGCATTTCACGCTCTTAGATTTTCGAATGACGATATCCATTTTTCGCGATTAAACGAAAAGTGAAAATTTTCAAGCGCGCGAAAACGCGACGGCTAAGTAGGAATGATGGGAAAAGTCCGTGTGACGTATTTTCTGGTTCCCGCTGCCGCCCTGTGAGGTGACCTTGAGGCGAGGCTTGAGTGCTGATATGACGCAGTTTTCAGAGTACCCTGCTAGCAGGTAGTGCTTGGCTTAAATATGGATTATTACTACCTTATCAAACGAAGGAAACTTTCCCACCTTAGACAATCTTAATAAGTGATTATTAAGAATGTTTCCCCGAGCTCTGTGCCTCATGCATGCATTGGTAATCTCAGACGATGTAAAACTCCTATCCTCTCGTGTAGAAACTAGGTCCCTGTAACGTCACGTGGATTGGAATCGCATGGGCGCCAATCTGGCCTTTTTCAAATGAGGTTAAAATTGACCATTGCCATTCGTCTAAATTGGGATTTCTAAAACCAAATAACTTGTGTATTATGAAAACCCTAATGGTGGGTAACCAATAGCAATTAATGCATATCGTTTTCTTTTATGAGGGAAACTACCCTATTGAGGCTTTAGGTTCTTTCGGAAACCATTCTTCACCATGTGAGTGAAGGTAGTGTGTAGAGTGGAGCGGAAGAGAGAAAGGAAAGAGAGGATGTTAGGTTTGGGTGGGGGCGTGGTGAGTTGGGGAGGGCCTTGAGTCGTTGACCCGAGTCTTCGACTGCTGTGCCAGGGAGAGTGAGGTGAGCCGAAGGGGGAGGGAGGACGAATACTGTGAGTCTCCTGCATTTCGCTGCGGGGACGTCGCCTGTTAGTACGGCAAGGACCGCAGCATCCACGGGTGATCATCGCACATTTTTCTCCTGGTATGGTACTTGGAAAAGGCAACCGATAACTGCCAAAGAAATACCAATAAACTACCTACAAAAACGGACTAATTAATGTTGTCTGGCAGTCTTGCGTGGCGTTCTTTGTTTATCTATCCGTCTTTCGGGTTTTCGTCGTATTGTTTGTCATATGTTGACGATAGTTTTACCTGTATTCCACCAGGCGTCTCCATGTTGACCTGGAGATAACAGTTTGAATCCAAGCAAAACTGTCGTCAATCTATGACAAACAACGCGGCGATAACCCGAAAGATAGAGGCATAAACGAACCGACAATTAAAAAGTGCTAACGTCCAAAATATGTTCCATTTATTGATATGCATGTGGAAAAAAACTAAATAGAGTTTAAATACACTTTTATTGCTCAAAAATTGAATAAATTTTTAATATTGCAATCCTAACTAGAAAATAAGTCACGGAAAACCGCTCTTAAGGAGCAATCAATCAACGAATGTCATTGATTTCAGCTCAGTAAAATTTGAGTTAAAATCTCACAGTTAATTATTAGACCTCTCGCTAATAGGACGTAACAGACCAAATAAACAATATGGCACTAACGCAACGTTCAAAAAGCTTTGAAAGATGGGGTGGGAGTTTGTTACTCCATAACCATCGACAATTCGTCGCAGGACGTTAAGTGCATTTCATGTTTTCCTTCATCTTAAATTAGATTATATTACCTACCTCAGTGATTTCTCACATGAGCCTATTTCATTATTTAAGATACAGGTAAATGGCGACAAGCGTTTCTCAGTATGCCGTAAATTTCAATGTATCAGCCTATATTTAAAAAAAGTAATGCAAGATGAAAAAAAGACTGAATGCATCTTAGACTAAAAAAGACTAAATTGCGTTCTTGAGAGAATGATGCTTTATCTTTACCTGGTTTAACATGAGGCACAAAATATGTAACGCATTCTTGTGCGTTCAAAACTGAATCGCTCAAAGATATAAATTGATTGTTAAGGTGTGCAATTTTGTGATCAGTTTAAAACGGCTATTACAGAGGTTTTCTTTTATACATAGCGAGGGTGAAATTCACATGGAAGAATAATAGGACAGGAATCGAACCCGGACCTCCATATTGCCGGTCAGGTTTGCTCCTATTTACACCGTAAAACCATATTCTTAGATGCTACTGAAAAAATACGACTTCGTGTTACTGGTAATATACCTGTCCCTGTGAGCGGGAGATCCGGGTTCTAATCCTGTCTAAGTCAAATTATTTTTTCGAGGTGAATGTTATTCTTGGTGCATATAATTTCTCATCCGTGCGTGCAACTCTGTTCATAACTACTTCTTACATGCAGTGATTTAGGTTTTCTTTTTGTGTTATCCTTCATTGCGAGAAACAAATCCTATTTTTATATTTTTCTTGAACGCACATAGTATCACAAAAATATCGTTCGTAATATTTCTCCTTTCCTCCGATGCCCAATCACTTTGCCTCTCCCTCCCCTATTCCTTCCGTTCCCAGAATCTTTCCTCTCGAGGGTCCATTTGGTCCCATCACCCCTTTTCCCTACCCCTCCGCTAATATTTGTCCTCTCCCTCTTCAACTCAACCTTGGCCATCTATCCGCCCGCCGCAATTGCCTCGCTCCCTTCCGCAAGCATTTCTCTTTTATCTCCTTGTTTTCTTTGCTCTCGGCCGTGTTCCTGGATCCATTTTCCTCGTCTCCGTGACAACGAAGTTTTGCTCTTCTTCCTCGTCTGCATCACTCTTCTTTATCTCCATCCGCTTTCGAAAAAACTCGCTAGGTTTCTTACATGGTTTCTTTTTATTGATTAAATATGTGAGCTAAAAATTTAATTTTCGAAGATGCTATAACCATCTTTCGTTTAAATTATTTTGAATTTACTCTTTCGCTTTCATTCATAATGTCCATAGATGTGGCTGTAAATATTCTATTAAATAAATTATTCTATTATTCTATTCTAAATAAATATATTAATAAAAATTTTCTCAGGTGCCAAATATTTATACTCCAACGTTGGCATATTTCTTAGATTACTTTTTTTCTTGAGGTATAAGCGTATTTTTAAAATGTGTCATTGTATGCATTGAAGTTTGTCTATGTTCGTTAAAGAGCGTAGAGATTAGAATGTATAAGCCCTTTCAGTCATATACTTATTTCTCTACCCTGATGAAAATCATTCTTTTCGCACTTTAACCTTAATCATATTGTTAGGAACACTTTGCCTATAAGATTGGCTATTTTTTGCGAATTAAATTTTATGGTCAATGTCCATAATTATTTACAAGTATGCTTATTATAAAATTCAATTCAAGTCACGTCCATTATAATGGACACGATGACCAAAAGGAAGATACAGCTTGGTTACTCAGTGGTTAGATGCGTAGGCTATTGATCGGAGGGTCCTGGATTTCTCAGTTGATTCCTCTTGACAACCTCATGGGAAATTAAAGTATTGCGAGATGGCACCCTACCCTGAATATGTGATATAATTGATATCATAATCTTGGGTTTATTCTGTCTTTTTTTCATCTTGCATTACTCTTCTTAAACATAGGCTGATACATTTCATAACTCCATAACCACCTCATCTCTCAAAGCTTTTTAAACATTGCGTAAGTGACACATTATTTAGTTGGTCTGCTACATCCTATTATAGAGATCGTCTATGTTATTGGATGGCCTAATAATTAACTGTGAGATCTGAAATAAAATTATACTGAGCTGAATTCAATTACATTCGCATATTTAGTTGATTTTCTCCTTAAGAGCGGTTTTCCGTGACTTATTTTCGAGTTAGGATTGCAATATTAAAAATTTATTCAATTTATGAACAAACGTATATGGTAATTATGGTGAGCTCTACTGTGGATGAATTTCGGGTTTAGGGTTGAATGAGTGCGGAGAGAGTGAATATTTATCGCATGAATTATAAAATAACAACACCATATGATGGTTATGCAGCTTGCGATCTCATGTAATTTTGAGGCAAGAATATTATTTACCTACCAATTTGGCTATGTTTACCACCCAGTGTCTGAAAATTAAATAATCTTCTATATTATTTCTACTGTATAGATACCTTTTTCTCAACTTATACGCAACCAAACTCTACAAATGAGGTACCAAAATGCACAGAATTTATCAGAGAACATGTGACGGCATATCATACTTCCTAAATATTGCTATTGTTTTCTAAAATTGGTTTTTAAATAATAAAAAAACCGGTAAATATTCCTGACGTTAACGGCGCACAAACTAATACATTTGTTTATTTTCAACAATATCTCGCATTGTTTTAATAAATTTTATCAAAATGCGACTGATTCCACATTCAAGTCTCCTGTTGATACGTAAGTATGAGTCATCATGTGCGTTTAGCAGAGGATAGTGTAATTACTTCCAACGTTGTGTTTAAAGAGGTCCTCTGAGCTCAATTTGTACATGAAAATTCCAATTACAGTTGTACATAAGACCCTGCCTTTTTTTCTACATTTTAAAATTAGAAACGCGCCTATCCCTCTGTGGACCTGCATTGAAAAGAGCGGGGGGAAGCCCGCTGGAAGCGGGCGCAGCACGCTCGTATTGATAAATTGCAATCTAAAATGCGTGGAAGAATGAAGTCACTTTATGATATAAAATAATGCATTATATAGCAGTGATTGTCCTATCGCTTTTGCAGTCTCTCATTTTGCATGTAGCTGTGCACCATCAGCTTTCTCCCTTCATTTTCAGCACATTCAATGCCATCGCGACACGGGTATCGACTCCAATCTCGGTTATGTCCGTTTGTAGGTGGTTTAAATCATCAGCTCATTCTCGCATGCATGCGACAGACACCTCCAAACCGTTTGGCGCTTGCATGGGCCTGCTCGGACTGGTTCACCTCAATCACTCTCCGTGACTCTCGGGTGATTTTTCACGCTTCCTACGCCCGAAGGTGTTACCACCACACCAAGGGGTCCCAAGCTCTAAGTGTTTCCCATAAATCTCCTCATTGCCACTCGGTCCACACATTTTTTTAAATAGAGGGTAAAACCTATGCATAGTTGATTTTTAGAAATTTCTTACCTGTATTACGATGGTTGTGGGTGTTTGAATGGGCAAATTTCAGAATTTGTTCATAATTTTAATTTTTAATGTAGAAACATCTGACTTACTGCTTCAAAAATAAAATATTGTGGCCACCCAAATTGATTTTTGAAAAATGTTTTAAATACTACATTTTTCTCCCTCGCGGCATTCCGGCTACTCTATTGGAAATACGTACCTTAGATTTACAATGCAAGTCTATGGATAGTATAGATGATAGCTGTTCCAGGCTATATTAATATGACCAAAAGATTCAATCATTAACTATTATCGCCTCCAATACTTGTTATTATCATCCTTAACTCTTTGCTTTTGACGAACTTTATGCGGGAGTGAAAAATGCGAAAAAGTGGAAAGCGCACAAAACGCAGTTATTTTTTGCGAAACGGACTTGGGATCTTTAGTTGGAGATGGATTAGGATGGACAGAAGTTTTCATTGAAATAATAGACCCCAATGCACAAGCGCTTGTTGAATTGAGGTTGAATGACCAAATATACTTGGGTATGTTAAATAAAAGTCTTCCATTTTTCTGATTCGCTCTGAGATTTACAAGTTTGAGATCATTCGGAAAGGAACCTTTATGATCACAAGCAAGGTTACCGGTTTCATTTGGGTAATTTTTCATGTTTCGCTCTCCATAGATTTTTATTATCAGATGCCCTTAAAAGTTATAAATTGATTGGAGATGGCTTTTGACAAATCCTCTATATTAAATGTGTATCTTTCCAGAGACAGTCAGGAGGAGAGCATATCTCGGCAAGTTGAACCTCGGCATACAGAAGTGAATCTGTATATTTGAGTATTTTCGTAATTAAGTCGAGGAGATATCATAATAAGATATTACCACAATCTTTCCAGCGATGAAGCAATAATTTGCGCTATTCTATTGCACTACCTTGCTATATTTCATTTAGCGTTCTAGGATGAATAAATCACAAATTTAAATTGAATAAATTTGTAGCTATTTAAGGCACACAAGTTCCCCTCCTAAAAATGCAAAAAAGTGTTTAAAATGTTATCAAAGATGTGGACACTGAGGGTTTTGGCTGGATAGACATTTGGCTACATATCTTAGCGCTAATAGGTTAGTACCTGATGCTTTTGTCTCCAAAGAAACTCTGAGACTGACGAGATGAGCCTGATGAAATCTTCTTGGTTGTGTATATGTTAATCTGTAAACAACCGTGCATTTGGATAATGCATGAGCAGTGATAAAATCTTTTCATTATACATTCATGAATTTAAATGATATTTTTTGCTTAATCTCTTTGCCGCATTAATGGATTCAGGAAAATTATACTTAATGCTTCAATACGATCTTTAACTATAAGAGTTCGGAACATCTGTGATTGAGGAACACGTAATCGTTGTGAAGGATGAAATAATGAAAAAAAAAGAGATCGCTGGAAATGTCAAAATAGTTAGCGGAGACTAAACAGTCAACTCGTCTCCAATTACAAGAGCCAAATTAAATGTATCGCCTAATCTCGCGCATGCCTTTCGCCTTGCCTCCATCCGCTTGCTCTCATTTCCATCTTGCCCTGTCTTTTCCCAGTCACAACTTCTTCAACCTCCCACGTTGGTCGCATGCATTATTTCGCTTCACCCATTACCGGTCGAGAAAAGGAATACTTGAAAATATATAATTTTTTCATTTCATTTTACCTATTAACAAGCTAAATAAAGGCAAATTGAAAATATTGGCCTCCAAAAAAATTTGCTTATGGTAACAAAGATAAATGTTGCCATTTCGCAACTTTGGCCGAATTCGATGTTCTTTAGTCAGTTACGCAATCCGCATTGATATAAATAGCCGTATCGTGGGAATGTGCCGTTTTTGCTGTCAGATATATCCCTACACCCACTCATTACACGTATTTGACGGGTATTGTCATAGTTGGTAATTAAAATTCTTAGATATTATATATCCAGTGAGGTATAGTAATATTTAATATAAATCCATACTAAAATAGTCATGCATTAGAGATTGAAAGAAATGAGTCAAAGCAAATATTTTCTAAGAAGAACATGTTACAGTTTTTAATTGAAATTTTAATCAAAATTGAAAACCACTTAGGACTTTCACGCTAAGTTCTACGGATAAGTTCGGAGGATAATCGGAGGATTTCGGAAGAATTTCTGGGTGGGATCAAGAACTTTCGGAGGGGGTACACTAAAAAATGCCACAAATACGTTGACGAATAAAACACTTAATAAACGGAATAGTCACTCTTATGAAAACATATTTATCTTGTGTATCAAGTTACTTGATAGTGTACACAATTGGAGTATTTTTTAATCGAAATACTTATAAAAGTATTTCTTATCTCACTAAAACTCAGTTTAGACATCTATTTATCGAAACAAGAGAGTGTATTTATAATGCTGCGTCTTCGCAACTTTGGCTGTAAATGGGTGTAACATTAGAAGGATCGGGGTGCTAAGGTTACCTTAAACGACCATTACCCGCTAGTTTCACGGGTAATGATTACCAATATTTCTTCGTTACGTTAAAATCAATTCATTACATCATTTAATACAATCTTTTCCCATATTTATCAGTACAACTGAGTACTTAATCTTTAACGCTCAACTTTATGGAAGTTCATTTTAACATCGAAATGAAAATCTTTGCTTGATTCAACCCATTTATAAATAGGTGCGACCCATTTCGACGCCATGGCGTCATCATCAAATACCTTTAAATATAATTTAATCACACAGGCTTTAATATGAATACAAATAATACAATTTGAT